>NC_068288.1:2416679-2571679 GCF_025860055.1 Xyrauchen texanus | reverse complement strand
TAAGCATTTTCTTTGATTCATATGTTTTTTTCACGAGCTGAATATTATTATTTTATATTATTATGTTCTCTTTGCTTCATTATCTTGTGTAGCCATAAAGTCTGCAACTTACTCTGGCCAAGAATCACCCACTTAGACAAGAAGAAACTGTCTGACTGACATGTAAACCAATAAATCACAGTTAATTTTGTTTTTGCTTTAATGGATAATACTACAATAATAGGCTACATCAATATGGAAAAAACTCACATAATCAAAACATCTCTTTTTAATAAAATTCTGTTTAACATCTGTTTTCCATGGGCAGTAATAACACAACATTAATTACACCAGACAAATAGCACTGAGTTTTGTGAATAAGGCTTATCTATAATAGACCTCATTTACAAAGGAGGCATATTGGAGTTTTTGCTCCATCACCCTCGGCAAGGTCGGCCGCCCATTTGTCTATGCCCATCTGCTCCGTGATGCCTGCTGGAAGTGGATACTGATGCCTTGAACTGATGAACTGTCCCGTGAAAAAAAAGCATTTTCCACACGTTTGGCTTACGCCGCTTATCTGGATGACAACATTATTTACAGTAATTATTGGCAGCAGCACCTGCAGCATCTGAGGGTGGTCCTGAAGTCCTTGAGATGGGCGAGACTCACAACAAACCCTAAGAAGTGTGCAATTTGGTGGGTGGAAGTACGGTATCTGGGCTTCCACTTGGGTCATGGACAAGTGCGGCCGCAAATTGATAAGACTGCAGTAATTGTGGCCTACCCAAGACCCAAGACATAAAACGAGGTGAGAGAGTTCCTGGGGCTGGCTAGCTACTATAGAAGGTTTGTGCCTAATTATTCGGACGTCACCATCATGCTGACTGATCTCTTTAAAAATGGAGCACTAGACCTGGTCCAGTGGACAGAGCCGTGCCAACAGGCTTTTACGCAGGTGAAAGCTGCACTTTGTTGTGGGCCGTTGTTATATTAGCATGATTTTTGTCTGCCTTTTGTTTTACAGACCGAAATGTCAGATGGGGGAATGGGAGCTATGTTGTCTCATGTTTTCGAGGGGGAGGAGCACCCGATGCAGTACATCAGCCAGAAGCTCTCAGCGAGAGAGGCGAAGTACAGCACCATTGAGAAGGAGTATCTGGCCATCAAGTGGGTGGTCCTCATCCTTTGGTACTACTTCCTGGGACGGGCTTTCACCCTCTGTTCGGACCACGCACCACTCCAGTGGCTCCATCACATGAACGATACCAACGATCGGATCACCAGTTGGTATCTGGCCCTTTATCCGTTTAAGTTTGAGGTGGTCCACAGACCAGGGGTGCAGATGGCTGTTGCGGACTTCCTGTCAAGAAATGGGGGGTACTGGGCAGGCCAGATGGTCCTCCGCCTGAGGGTGTGTGGTGGTGGGGGCCTCCCTAATCAGACTGTTGACTCTTGATCTATCAGGATCAATAATTAGCACTGCACTTTATTAATCTATAATCTCACACTGGACTGTCAACATATTCTCCTCAATACTTACTTATATATATTTCATATCCTCTTACTTATTGTATATTGTGTATTCTATATTGTGTGTATTGTCTACTGTACATTGTATTTAATTATTGTGTTGTGTAAGTATGTGTACATTTGATATGTAAATTGTGTTGTGTAAGTATGTTGTTTATTGTAATTGGTATATGTCTCGTCACTGTCATGACTGCTATGTTGCTCGGACCTGCACACAAGAATTTCACCTACTGTTGCACTTGTGTACATGGTAGTGTGACAATAAAGTGATTTGATTTGATTTGATTTGATTGTTGAGTGCCGGTTTGTGAATGGAGAAAACTTGCTTGCTTCTGCTCTGACAAAGGATTAGGTTTTCCAGCAGGACAATGGTCCATGTCAAACAGCTAGGTCAATCAAGGTGTTGAAGGACCACCGGATCAAGACCCTGTCATGGCTAGCCCAGTCACCAGACCTGAAACCGATTGAAAACCTCTGGAATGTAAATGTCAATGTAAAATGTAATGTGATCAAGAGGAAGATGGATGGCCACAAGCCATCAAACGAAGCTAAGCTGCTTGAATTTTTGTGCCAGGGGTGTGAAAGACTGGTAGAGGGTAAGATGCATGAAAGCTCTAATTGAAAATCAGGGTTATTCCACCAAATATTGATTTCTGAACTCTTCCTAAGTTAAAACATTAGCATTGTGTTGTTTAAAAATTAACACTTTGCATTATTCAAGGTCTGAAAACACTGAAATTACCATATTTTTATTTGGAGTTTGGGAGAAATGTCAGTAATTTATATAATAAAAGAAATATGTTAATTTTACCCAAACCTATAAATAATAAATCCAGAGAAACTGATAATTTTGCAGTGGTCTCTTAATTTTTTCCAGAGCTGTATATACTATATATTTGTTTATTTTGAGTGAGGCAAGTCCCTTATTTTGAGCTTGTTTCTGTTGTGAGATCTAAAGACACTGCAACTAGTATATCACACACCCTTAGCACAGAATACTGAGATTTAAATACATTTATTCTCAAATTCTCACTATGTTACTAACCGTTCTTCATTTCATTCTAACCGATTACCATTTGGAAAGGAGACTGTGGAACACCAGAACCGGAACAAAAAATATATTGTTTCTCCTTAGAAAGAACTAAAATGTAAAACATTATGTTTTTTAGTCCCTGGTACAGATAAAGCTGCACTTCAGCTCTGCACATTCACATGTACATGAAAAAAAATTGATGGATTGAACAGAATCCAACTTTACCAAAGGGAACATTAATTACCTTAAAGGTGCAATATGTAACAATTTTCATGTAATTTTGTTTGCCAATGTGTGAATGGCTTGTAATGCAACTTAAAAAATTTGCCCTTCCCAGACTTCCTATGCTGCCTGTTACAGCCTGTAGACTGATTTTCATGCAAAGGGAGCGAGTCGCATTTGCCAGGAAAATCCAAAGGATGTGACGTTGATCTGTGATCCTGAGAGCCTCGCCTCAGTGCGTCTCTTCCGCTATTCAACATCGACAACAAACTGCAACATTAGCTCCCAGCACAAAACCGACTCCTACACAAACTCAGTGTAAGCCAAATAAACATACAATCCTGTCTGGCTAAGTGGGAACATGATCGTGGTTGCGTGAAAACTAGAGTGAACATCGGCAGGGCATTTGATTCCTGGAGGGACCTTTTGACTCTGAATTGGCATTCTTCTTATTGGACATGTAAGCTTACATAACTGCAAAGCATGTGAAATATAGTGTCAGAACAAATGATCTGTGTAATTTTAGCTAATTTGATCTTGCCTGCTAATGCTGATTAATTGCAAGCTAACTTGCTTCACGTGATATGATCATCTGTGTTCCGCAACTGCTTTCGTGTCCTTGAATAATGTATAACGTGCGAGTAAAGGCAGCCGGTGGACTTTCTGGTGTCCTCTTATGGTAAGATGGTGCCGCCCTTGGGTGCTGCTAATATAGGGAGTGGCGGTACTGACTGTCTGGTATATTTTGGTAGTATGTAGCTGTATGTGTGTATCAGTATGCTATGTTAACTGATAAGTAGTTTTAGTTTAGTCTCAAAGTTTGTAGTAAAACAACCATAATTGTGTAATTTTAATCATGCTACCTCATCTGTCAGCATGATGCCGGTGGATCACATTCTGTCTCTTTATACGTGATTGTTTTGGATGCTCGCTGGCTCACGTCTCCATGGAGTGTTTGGACAAGTACGAGCAACAGGTAGCTGGCTGCAGTTCACTTAACAACCACAGGTGTCATTAATAACAAGGGTTTCTGAATCTTACATACTGCACCTTTAATGTTGATATTAAACAAAACAGCTAATTACAGTAAAATAACAGTCAACTGTCACGATTCCCTTGCGCCTACGCCAGCCATGGTCATCGAGCCAGCGCCTACGCCTGCCACGGTCAGCGAGCCAGCGCCTACGCCTGCCACGGTCAGCAAGCCAGCGCCTACGCCTGCCACGGTCAGCAAGCCAGCGCCTGCAGCCCCTACCATCAGCGAGCCAGCGCCTGCAGCCCCTACCGTCAGCGAGCCAGTGCCTGCAGCCCCTACCGTCAGCGAGCCAGAGCCTGCAGCCTCGACCATCTCTGAGCCAGCGCCTGTAGCCTCGTACATCAGTGAGCCAGCGCCTCCAGCCTCGAACATCAGTGAGCCAGCGCCTGTAGCCTCGACAGTACCAGAGCCAGCGCCTGAAGCCTCGACCGTCCCAGAGCCTGCACCTCCTGAGCCTTCCAGGGCTCCGCCTCCCGAGCCTCCCAGGGCTCAGTCTCTCAAGCCTCCCAGGGCTCCGCCTCCCGAGCCTCCAAGGGCTCTGCCTCTCGAGCCACCCGGGCCTCCCAGGGCTCCGCCTCCCAAGCCTCCCAGGGCTCCGCCTCTAGAACCTCCTACGGTGCCACCTCCCTCAGCTCCACCTCCAGAGCCTTCCAGGCCTCCGCCTCCGCCTCCTGTCCCCTTGGACTGCCTTCTTGCCCCTTGTGCCCCCTTGGACTGTCTGTCTGCCCCTTGTGCCCCCTTGGACTGTCTGTCTGCCCCTTGTGCTCCCTTGGACTGTCTGTTTACCCCTGGTGCCCTCTTTGGTCTGCCTGCCCCCCTCATTCCTTGGACGATCTCTGTTTTTTTGGGGGGTATTCCTTTTTTAATTTTTTTTTCAGGAGCGTCTGGAAGCCGCTCCTTGGGGGGGGGGTTATGTTATGATTCCCTTGTGTTCTGGCCTAGTCTTTGTCAAAAATCTACACTTCCCATGATTCCCGGCCCTCATCACTGCCAGCCCTGTGTCATTGTTCTCACCTGATTGTCGTTTGTGATCGTCCTGTGTCTGTGTATTTAAACCCTGCTGTTTCTCCATTCCCCTGTCGGTCGTTGATGTTTGTGGATGCTTGTTTTGCCTGTTTTCCCAGTGAATGTCTTCCGTGTTTTTGTTTTATTTTTCCCATTGTGGATATTTCCTTTGTTCCTGTTTGTCGTGTTGTCATTCTTGTTTAAATAAAAACCCACTGCATTTAGATCCTCGCCCCTCGTCTGCCTTCACCTGCTCATCATTACAAAAACATTACATTTTTCATATCTTCATTTTATGGATTTTTAAGTTTAAATTCAAGGAACACACAATTATTCCCATTTACCTTATAAATGATATTTAGTATTGTACATTAATGCAAATTAAGTAAAGCTAAAAATTTTATAAATATATATTTCTGAAAATGTAATTTTATCTGAGCAAATTATTTTCATAAATTGTGGTTGTTGAGCCAAAATATAATTATTTTAAGTGCAGGTTAATTTTCTCTGTAAACTGTAAACACTGCATCTTTGTGGCGCTATGAATATCCCTGTTTGTTTGGAGTGACCCATCTACACCCTAAACAACGACATTGACTCAACCAATGCCGAAAGATTGGGGCAGGACAATCTGTTTGTTCAATACACAGCAGACAATAGGGGTAGTAGGGGGTTGGCATTCAGAAAGCTGTTTGAAAACTGATATTTTTGCAATTCCATGTTGGTGGTGCTAGTGGAACAGAAATTACACACTTCAGCTTTAAACTAAACCCTTCTGACAGTTTACCTTGAACAGAATACCAAATGGCCTTCAAGGACTTGGTAACCAGATGCTGAATGGTGAAGATGACCTCTGCTGAAACCACATCCATCAGCCTCACACTTTTATAATTTCAGCATTGCATTGCAGGTAGTCCATTACAGGGTGGAGCAACCACAAGTTTTTTGGAGGTTCCAAAAAAAAGGTTAAAGGTTAAACTGGATATTCAAATGATGCAATGTTATTTGGTTCCATTCTAAATGAAAAGGGCAAAAAGGAGGCACATGACATTAGCCTTCTTCTCCATGAATAACCAATCATCATTTAGAGGAACCCTACAAAGATTTCTTTAAACATTGAAAATTAATGTGAGAATTTTTAACAGGGAGGAAAATAATGAAATATCAAAGACAGATATGAATGAAGGCAGTACTGGAAACTTCTCGCATTTTGGGTTGGTTGATGGTGTGCATTTCTTCTGCCTCCTGAATGAACAGCGAAGCTCCATCAACATTGTGCTCTTCAAGGAAGTGTTTGAAATAATCAGTGCTTTGGGTCATGATGAAGACATCTTCAAATGACCTGTACTTTTGCAGAAAACGTTGTGTCGATGAGTTGACACTAGGGTTCGCTCCTGCGGAGCCCAGACATCTCTGTTTTTGAGAAAAGGCCAATGAGAATTGGCGTGTGGAATTTGCATGCCACTCCCCCGGATATACGGGTATAAAAGAAGTGACGCTGCAAATACACATCAGGTATCGCACTGAGGAGCTGAGCCAAAGACCCGGCGCTTTCAGCGGATGGTTCAGTATTGTGGCTGGCGGGACACAATGTCTCGTTCCCTCCATCAGGGAACGGAGGATACGTCAGTAACCGAGACGTTCCCTGTCTGTCACTCACTTGACGTTGTGTCGATGAGTTGACACTAGGGGTCCCCATGGAAAACTCCACAGAGCTGAACCGAGTTATGCAGACTGGCGGTGCGAGACGGGCAAACCTCTGTATGCCTTGTAGCCAGAGCAGCAAGCCGTCGCATAACTACCCCCAACACACTGGCAGGCATGAAGCGGTCCCCTGCACCTAGGGGAACGGCTAACTGCTCAAAAGTATAAGGACTGGCTCGCCCAGCCGGGGGCTTCTCTCTATTATTCTCCCCTGAAAAAGGAACTAAATAGTTCGGCTGGGGGCCAAATATATGGTCCAAGCTGTGGGGTGTCCCCCAAAGAGGAGGACACCGCGGAGACCACACACGGCCCCGATATGGGGGGGTGGTAGGTGGAATACACACACGGTCTTACCAGTTAGCAGCGGAAGCACATCGTGTGGAGCGCCGTCGTGGTAGACCCTACCCAAAGGGGGGGAGGGGTTACTACAAACACGGCGGTCCAAGGAAGACGCGGTTTACCGGTAGGGAAACCATTTTGCGGAATATACATCACACGGGGTTGTCGAAGGGGACAACCAGCACATGTGGAGCACATACCTCAGTACGGGGGCCTAGTAATGCCCGTACCGGGGCGGCAGCGAGCCTCTCTGAAGACTCGACGGCCGCTAGGCTAGGGAGGAGGAACGTCCTGGGTTCACACTTCCTGCGAACGCAACTGGTAAAAGAGTGCACGTCTTCACCTCAAGAGAGGGGAAAGGCGCTATGCACAAGCGGTACACCCAGTCAGCTGACCCGAACATACCTGTTTGTGTCACCTGATAACACACGGGATGAAACTGGCTCAACCCTGAGGTTATAGAACCTCGCAAAGGTGTTAGGTGTTGCCCAACCCGCGGCTCTGCATATGTCTGCTAGAGAGGCGCCATGGGACAATGCCCACGAAGCTGCAATGCCCCTGGTAGAATGGGCTCGTAGGCCAGCAGGGGGCAGCACGTGCTGGGCGTGGTATGCCATCGTGATGGCATCAACGACCCAGTGGACGATCCTCTGTTTGGAGACAGCGCTTCTCTTCCGTTGTCCGCCGAAGCAAACAAAGAGCTGCTCGGAGCTTCTAAAGCTCTGCATGTGGTCCAAGTAGATGCGAAGAGCACACACCGGACACAGCAACACCAAGGCTGGGTCTGGCTCCTCTTGGGGCAGCGCTTGCAGGTTCACCACTTCATCCCTAAAAGGGGTCGGGTTAACCTTGGGCACGTAGCCCGGTCGGGTCTCAGGATGACGTGAGAGTAAGCCAGGCCGAACTCTAGGCACAGTTCACTAACAGAGAACGCCTGCAGGTCCCCTACCCTCTTGATGGAGGTGAGCGCCGTCAGGAGGGCGGTCTTCAGAGAGAGCGCCTTTAGCTGTGCTGACTCAAGGGGCTTGAAGGGAGCTCCCAGAAGTCCCCGATGGACCACGGAGAGGTCCCACGAGGGAACGAGGCACGGCCTGGGGGGGGTTTAACCTCCTCGCGCCTCTCAGGAACCTGATTATCAAATCATGCTTCCCTAAATACTTACCTTCCACTGCATCATGATGTGCCGATATAGGGGGGACAGCCGTCCCTCCAACTTCTCCTGCAGAAAGGAAAGCACTGATCCAACTGCGCATCTCTGGGGGTCTTCACCATGGGAAGAACACCACTGAGCAAACAGACGCCACTTCAGACCGTAAAGGCGCATCCTTGAGGGGGCTCTCGCCGTGTCTACCACCTAAGTCTACCACGTCCCGTCCAAGGGCCAGACATGGAGATTCCAGAGGTCTGGTCGCGGGTGCCAGAAGGTCCTTCCTCAGGGGAATTCGCCAGGGGGGCTGTCGGAGGAGCGTGAGGTCCGAGAACCAAATCCAGGAGGGCCAATAAGGGGCCACTAAGAGGACCTGCTCCCCTTCCTCCCTGATTTTGCACAACGTCTGTGGAAGTAGGCTCACTGGGGGAAACGCATACTTGCGAAGCCCCGGGGCCAGCAGTGTGCCAGGGCATCTGTGCCGAGGGGGGCTTCGGTCAGAGAGTACCAAAGTGGGCAATGGGAGGATTCCGGGGAAGTGAACAGGTCTACCATGCATCAACCGAAGCGGTGTAACCGTGGCTGAGGATGCCATATGCCCCAGGAGCCTCTGAAAGGATTTCAGTGGGACCAACATGTTCCGTCTGAACGTATGCAGACAGCTCAGCACTGACTATGCACGCTCGCTGGTGAGATGCGCCAACATTGAGACCGAGTCCAACTCCATACCGAGAAAAGAGATGCTCTGAACTGGGACGAGCTTGCTCTTTTCCCAGTTGACCCGAAGCCCCAAGCGGCTGAGGTGCCTGAGCACCAGGTCCCTGTGAGCACACAACATGTCTCGCGAGTGAGCTAAGATTAGCCAATCATCAAGATAGTTGAGGATGCGGATGCCCGCTTCCCTCAGTGGGGCAAGGGCTGCCTCTGCGACCTTCGTGAAGGCGCAAGGGGACAGGGACAGGCCGAAGGGGAGGACTTTGTACTGATATGCCTGACCCTCGAAGGCAAACTGGAGAAAGGGTCTGTGTCGAGGAAGGATCGAGATATGAAAGTACACGTCCTTCAGGTCTACCACCGCGAACCAATCCAGATGCCGGACGCTCACTAGAATGCGTCTCTCCATGAGCATCTTGAACGGGAGTCTGTGCAGAGCCAGGTTCAGAAATCGCAGGTCGAAGATTGGCCACAACCCGCCGCCTTTTTTGGGTACAATGAAGTAGGGGCTGTAAAACCCCTTCTTCATCTCGGCTGGAGGGACAGGCTCTATCGCGCCCTTCTGTAGGAGGGAGGCGATTTCCGCACGCAAGGCAGAGGCATTCTCGCATCTCACTGTGGTGGGGCGGACGCCGTTGAACCTGGGCGGGCGCCTGGTGAAATGAATCGCATAGCCGAGTCGGACGGTCTTGATTAACCAACGCGGCAGGTTGGGGAGCGCGAGCCACGCCCCCAAGCTCCGAGTGAGAGGGACCAAGGGTACTATAGCATCGAACGTACAGGCAGGCGGGGCAGAGCGACGGGGCAGAGCACGGGGTGCTGAGTCTAGGGACATCGAAGCACTTACCTGGCTCCTTGTGACCGCTCCCAGAACAGCCTGGGATGGGGGAGGAAGAATTTTGTCCTCGTGGCCCATGGAGACCGTCGGCTCGGGGGCGGGGTTGTGCCACGGCTGGGTGCGTGGAAGCGAAAGATCCGGTTCCAGGGCACTGCCAAAGAAAACCAGTGGCCGGCAGTCGTGATAACGACGGCCGGGGAGACCGGAAGTAGAACCCGCGGGCTGAGGAAACTGCTCTTTTTTGAAAATGTGGGTAACATTTATAAAATAAAGAAACAGCTTTTTCTAGAAACTCGTCAGTCAATCTTTGTTTTGAGGAATCCAGGCTAACAATGCTGAAATTGCCAAAAAACTGAAGATTTCTTACAAAGTTAAAAAACTTTAACATTCGTACTCATATTTCCACATAATCACCACAAGTTGGCCCTCATTTGCAAGGCAGATGTTTTAAGCACTGGTGGCCTTAAGCACCTGGGGGACCGTTTCAAGGGCTAATGTGGTGTCCTACAAAAAATATAAAAGAGAGGAAAAAGAAAGATTAATGTTGGTTTTTATCAATATGATATATTTTCGGACTTCACCTTAATTGCATTATGTGCACTTTCACTCCAAACAATTCCCTTAATTAAAAACTTAAACAATACCTGGAATGCTTTGGAATAAGGAGAAGGCTCGCCCTTCGGCAACTACTATTCGGCACTGAGTGGCACTATGTGTTATGTATCTGCTGACATAAAAACAGCTTAAACAATTCCCTCATATTAAACAATTAACCAATTAACAACAACAGCAATAACATATTTTGCTCGGGAATGAAAAGTGTCTGAAACTATACTAGTAGATTAAAATGAATTGCGCGTTGCGCTCTTTCAGCACAGTGGACAGCTCAATGCAGGTCTGGAGAGCTAAAAGAAGAGGGAGAGACAGAGAGGGAGCAAGCCAAATGTAGAGAGAAATTACGATTGTGGGAATCCAGTCAGCTGCCTGCACGGCCACAATTTAGCTATATATACAGTTTATAATTTTTTTAAGTGGGTAAATTATTACATTCTGGCATGTCTGTTGGGGGCCCTTTGGTGGGCGAGGCCGATTTCAATTCAAACGGGTGAAACATAGCTAAGGCTGGCAATGGTTTTCAGGCTTTATTTTATAATTTTTTGTCAGATAAATGCGAAAGTGATGGTATTTAATGAAAATACAGATTCTAAGCTTTCAAATGGTAACACATTTGAGTGACTTATGTATCCAGAGACTTTTATAATTTGAGTGTAAACTTATTTCAGGCTTCTGGCGGGTCCTTAGAATTTAAGGGGAGAACTTTTTTAAGTTCCATAGCTTATTAGAAAACAATAAACAGAGGGGCCCAAAAGTCTGACACCACATTTCAGGGATTTTTTAGTTTAAACATAGAAATAAAAAAGAAGAATAATCACTTATTATCACAAATTAAACAAAGAATTTTACTTTGTAATATAAAGAAGAAATAGTTGAAGAACCTATGGTAACATTAAGAACTTTTTATTCCCCAAAGAACCATTTCAAGTTAAGAAGGTTCTTTGCAGATCCTGAGGTGTAGAACACAATTAAAGGACTTTAATTTTAAGACTGTTATATAAGTTGCTTTGCTTTTGTTGATATGTTCACTACACTTTGAGCTGGTGGCATTTGAATATCACTCTTTGACAAATCACTAGTTCTTTTCTTAAGGAGGGGAAGTGAGGGCTGGGTAAGACTTTATTTTTAACACTTTTCAGCGTAACATCATACGGTTTGCTTTACCACACATTATTAAATGCACACACATAAACTCTGCAGTGTGCATCTCTCTCTCTCTACCTTCCAGTGGTCTGGACTGCCCTTTTGTCCATTTCCAGCTCTCACAGCAACACAAAACAGCTGTTAGAGATAATTTCCCACAGGTGTCGATCCTTACCACTCTTCTTCTCCTGGCCTTGCCCTCTACAGATGTCACTCGGCCACACCTCCATCACCACACACTCTGTTTATGTGTTGCCAGCAGTCCAAATGGATCTACCCAATACAAGCAAGAGTAGTATGACATCATTAAGAATCAGGGCATTTTACTGTGCACTCTTACCTATTTTGGTGTAATTAAAGAGAAGTGAGCATCCCCTCTGCAGATCCTGCTGGGCCACCAAAGCCCAGCTCTCCTGGGACAGAGCATCAGGGTTGCTAGAGCTACCTCATCCTTCACACAGCAGTAAGACCTCCATCTGTACAATCTGAGCTACAGTTTCTGTCTCAAAAACAGCAGCCGACCACAGTCTTCAATCTCCTCGCTGTGTCTTAAAGACATAAACAAGATGATAAAATAAAAATCAAACATTTAAGCTTGTTAGAAGTCATTTTTGGGTCATAAGATAATGTTAGGTCAGACAGACAAGCTTTGTCGTCCACATCTAAAAATAAGTCATAAACTTTCCATAGTACTTATAAATAAAACATATGCCAGATCTCAATTACCACCCACCACATAACCTTAAAGGTATAGTTAATAAAAAAAAAATACATATATAATTATTATTATTTTTTTTATTTTTTTTGTGGAAAACAAATATGTGACCTTCAGTAGCATCATTTTGAGGCATCTCTTTTCCATGCAATGAAGTGGATGATTATTTATACAAAGTTTCAAAGGGCCAAAATAAGTATGGCATACAATTAAATTTAAATATAACATTCTGTACTCACACAAAGCTATCAAATAGTTTTAGAAGACTTGGAATACAGTGCCTGAATTATATGTAATTACTAAGTTCAAGCATTAAACTTTTAATGGTGCTTATAGGTTGTTTGAAATCGTTATCTGTTAGCCAATCAGCTCGCTCTTATGTGATGCGTCAAGCCAATCGGCTTATATGGTGCAAGCTGATAGGTCCTTTTATGTGTAATTAGGTAGCCAATCAACTTGCGTACTCTGTCTTTGCCTAATTTTTGAATTTGCTCAGTTTGCAAGTAAAGATCGTCGACAAAAGCCTGAAATCGTGGGCAAATCGGAGCTCGCTCCCGTGAGTGACAATCAAAATGTATGAACTATCAAAGACTTACTACACACCTGTCTCGGGGTCCAGAGGAGACAGCGGCAGACGGGATGAGAGATGCACAAAGCCGAATGTGTGTGTGTGTGTGTGTGTGGGTGACAGCAGGCTGAAAAGCAATGCTGTGTGTGTGCATCAGTGGCTGCAAAGCAATGCTGGTGTGTAGGGGTGTTTATTTGTCGGGCTGAAAAGCCGATCATGTTTGTACACTGAAAAGTGTGAGACCAGGTTGCAGCAATTGAGTAGATTTGAATACTTTTTTAGTCTTATTAAACAAAACAAATCACACAACATGTTTTTGATGTGAAAATGTGTGAAAATGTCTCAACGCGAATAATCGTACAGATGTATGTAAGCTTGCAGAACTTTGCACCAGCTCACTAATAACTCTGCATGCTCATGTTGACTTATCTTAACTGACTGAACGGGTATTAGCTGTCCAATTGATGAATTGGACCAGTGGCAGTAAGAATGTGTTTTGCTGCCGGTAAGTAGTTTTACTGACAGTTTGCCCTGGCGAGCTGTTATGAACCACCAAAATTATGTTAAACAAAAAAACTTCGTTTTGGCCAGAATTTGTTCTAAATTACATCAAACCTGTTCATTCTTTGATTTTGTAGGAATTGACAAGGGGTCTTAAGCCAGTTTCAATGTATCACACTGCGAAAGACAAGTCAAGTCAAGTAATTTTTAGTTGTATAGTGCCTTTCACAACACACATCATTTCAAAGCAGCTTTACAGAAGATCAGGCATTAACAGAAGATAAAAATAATGTCTATAATGTCTAAGAGTCATCATTGTGTAATTAGATTAAATATGATTGTGAATTGTGTTTAAAAACAAGTAATTAAATAATAATTGTATTTATAACCCCAGTGAGCAAGCCGAAGGCGACTGTGGCAAGGAACACAAAACTCCATAAGATGTTGGATAATGGGAGAAAAATAACCTTGGGAGAAACCAGACTCACTGTGGGGGCCAGTTCTCCTCTGGCTAACATCATGAATATAATGCCAATATTAATTATGAATAGTTAAAGTCATGGTTTAAAATTATTAAACTAAGTAAGTGTTAAGGGACAGTGTATAAACATAGATTTTGTATGAACTGTAAGATTAATGACTAATGTATTTGAAGTCCGTCCTGTATTAACTGCAGAAGTTCACATAGATGTAATTGGCTGATGAAGGTTTTTGTTGGCAATGGATAGTCTATGTATTCCATTTCAAGAGTATAGTCCATCCGAGGTGATGCAGGCAGAGATCGGTGAGGTGCATCGCAGTTCAACCTGGACTGTAATTTCGGTGAGGTTCGGTGTGGTCCATCTTAAGTCCAAGGTTCAGACAATGGCATATGAAGTATCCCATGTCTTATGGTTGGAGTTGGCATCAGTTCATCCTCTGATGTCCATCATAATAGACTGAAGTGATGTTTGGCTGGCACCGGCTGCATGTAGTCATCATCACACAGTGACACTTAGAAGTGGATCCAGCCGGTTCTGGTGAACTCAGGATAGGAGTTCTGAGGTTGAGACCGGAAACAAATAAAATAATATTAGCATAGATGCAATTTATTGCAGAGTTATAGATCATGACCAATGTTTCTGGTTCCGGCAGACCTAACTAAAGCAGCCTAATTGTGGGTTGAAGTATAAATTAGGTGTATGCCTGGCTAAATAGATGAGTCTTTAGTCTAGAATTAAACTGAGTTGAAAGTTTTGTCTAGATTTGCTACAGAGGAATGTAATAATTTGTAATTGTGCAGCAGCATGTCATGCATGCTTGATGCAGTATGTCTTCTATTTTTCTAATAGTGCAGCAGTCACAGCAGCATGTCCACATGCTTAACCCAGTATGTATGTGTCTGTTCTAGCAGTAGCAAGTCTCCATACTTGCACTGCAGCAGAGTAGAATATTTAGTCTGCAAAGACCAATATGTCTGTATTATGTGTATATGTATTACCCACATTAACATTATACATTTTCCAAGAGTTGCCATGACTAAACAAATTTTCTGTTGGTTTTATGGTTCGAGAAACATGAGGGTGAGTAGATTACATAACATTAATTTGTCATTTTATCCACAATATTCCGGGTTAAAAAAGTTTTAAAGATAGTGTCTGTGACATGCAGTTAATTATCACAGACATAATCTTGACTTGTAAAAATGAAACTGTGTTTTCAGCAACACCTTCACAATAGAAGTCTATGGACCAAAGCATTCTGACAGAAATGCGCAGCTTGTATATTGTTAAAGCGCTTATAATAAAATTACACTGTGTATATTTGTTTCCTCAATAAAAAAAGGTTATAGCCCTAAAAAAAAGAAACATTTTTAAAAATCAGTTTAAAATGAGGTCCACTCACATGAGACAAAATCTCCAGTCATATCAGCAACCTTATAAAAGCTGTTTTATTTCATGCAGGGCAGGTGCCTAAATATTTTTTTTAAATTCAGATCAAAGTTTGTAATGCTGTGATTTACCTCAGAACTGGTTGGTTTGTTTCATGGCTTAGACCTTTTTATGAAGGATTTTATGAAATCCTTATGGGAAAAATGCTACTGGAACCAAGACAGCCAATGCAAAAGTGAGAAAAAAATTGCTGTGTGCACTTTAATTATTCTGTACAAAATATTTGTGTTATTTGAGCTGTAAAGTCCTTTGGACTAATACTGTACGATAGCGATTGTTTAGCTTGCATATTTCATATTGTGCCACACATATCCATGGGACAGCTGCACCAGAGGGTATAAGAGTCTGCAAGTGGTGACTAGTATTTGGATCCAGAGGTACATGGCATGGTGTGGTCTCTTTGAGGTATGTCGCTGTTATCTACTCGATCACACCCTGTCTCTGCGCATAGACTGGATCTTCTCCTTTTGCTTTAAGAACCAGCTGGAGGAAGAGCTCAAGGTCCAGCCATAGATCCAGCAGCTTCTCCACCAGCCCATTGTCTTTCAAAAAAGATCTGAAAGGATCCCCGGCGAGACCCTCGACAGACAGGGTGGGCTGCAGATTGCATAGGCCAGTCTGATGCTGGAGTATGAAGGTTCACACAGCATGGAAACTGACACACTGGTGTTTGAAAACATGTGTGATGGACAATATCTCCTACTTGAATTTCCACCTGCTCTTGGAGGCCAGTCTGGAGTTTTCAGTGCAGTTTTTGAAGAGGATGTGCAATGTTTGAACACTTGAAACCCTTCTGATGTTGTTGGCTGGTTGGGGGAAGACAAAAACAGATGCTGTTTGCTTTCATATGGCGACCGCAGCTTGTGTACACTCCAGGCTTGCGTACACTCCAGAGGCATCGTTTGGTGCGTTTGCTGCAATATGATTTTGCAGGACTCCATGTAGGATTCGGCTGGCATTGTTTAGGCTCACATAGGGCAGGGGATTGAAAAGGGGAACAATGGGAAGACAAGGACATGTATTCCTGTACAATTGGATTGCATTCCAGTATGCACCAAGACCAGGATTAACAGCAGCATAAGAACTGAGGCAGCAAATAGGATTGCAGCTAGAATGCAGCCTTCTTCCTCATTTCTGATAACACATGCTTTCTGGCACTATATGGACATTCTTTAGATAGGAGCTCAGGGATGTCATCTGAAATTAAATAATTATAAAAAGTACATTAGGGCTTAGTGGTTCGAGATCTGGGTTGATAACTAAAAGGTTACAGGTTTGAACCTTACAAGAGTAGATTAAAGAGACATCCACATTGTGTCCTTGCTTGAATTGCTGACTGCATTCATAACGATCAAGCATTCAACCCTGTAAACAAGAAAATTTCCAAACACATATTTTTCTTTAAGTTACCCTTAATTGCTACTTAATTTGTATGTTTATGTGATGTAATTTAGGCTAATATGTTTTAATAAGCTGCTCATTCTGGTGTTTCTTTTTTATTTAATTTTATTTATTTTTAAATGTTACAGATTTTTGTCAATAAAATGTTTATTTAATGTCATTTTGTATACATTTGCAACTTTCTGTTGTGTTTTATTATTTTTTATTTGTATACATTTTGTCTATTTAATATTGATGTTTATTTAATGTAAATTTGCATATTACTCATTCTGCCATTTTCTATAATAAAATTAATTTGTAAATATTTTTAAACTGTACAAATTTTGTATTTTATTTTGATATGAATTCAAATTAAGGCAAAATTAAATTAAGTTTCTCACTCTGGCATTTATGTATTTCATTTTATTTTGATATCAATTTGATCTTTTTCATCTTCATCTATATTATATTGCAAATATAAAGATGAAAACATGTTTATATAGTGAAAATATAAAATTACACATATTAATATTTAAAACTGTATTTATACATCTCCCAAAATTGGGGTATCATGGTTGAAAATAAATGGTCAAATAAAATAAAAATATAGCATTTTATTGATTTAGTTTAGTTACACAATTCAATTTGGTGGAATTCTTTTATGAAATTGAAATCCGTAAATCTTAAAAATAAACTAAAATATATATATTTTTGGATTATAAGATTGACAAAACATTTTTTCATTTTCACAGCCTTTTAATGACTATTTGTTGAAAAGAAAGAATTAATTAGATTAATTACTAAAATAAGATTAGTGTTTTACACTGTCTCACCTGTGTGAATATGGCAGTACAGCAGACAATACAGCAGAGTCTTCACTCAGGTGAGTCAGTCTGTTCAGTGTCAGAACAGCTTGTGAATTCAGTCTGAAATTCATTTTCCATTTTAATACTCAACAAAATGGAAACTCTCACGCAGAACAGAAAAATCGTAATTTACTATTACTATTATTTTGAATGGCCATGGAAAATAAAGCAATGTGATAACACTTTTACCTGGTCACAAAAACTAGTCCGTTAATTTACCTGATGAACTTTCACCTTTTGCTGACCACTATGCATCTCAGAGCTAATGTGTGCTTCTAAATCACTTGCACCTTTATTAGCAACTGACACATAAGTGCCAGCTTTACATGTCATACATTCTGCTTCCCACAGTTCTCGACCTGGACGAAAGCATGGGGATTATTTGCGCAAATCTTCTGCAAATGTGCACTTTCGTTTGGGCATTGTTTCCACTCAGCTGTCATTTGCTGCTACTGTCAGTGTCAAGCAACTGTTTGATGCCGAAAACAACAGTGTTCCCGGAGAGATTGACAGGCAGGAATTTGGCCAGTTGCTGCAAGCCCCTTATAATCGACCAATTGGTGTGCGAGAATGCGGAATTTACAGAGCGGTGCAATGCAAATATGTGCGCTCACACAATGAAGTATTAAACCAGATGCACATCATAATGAAAATAAAGCCGAATCCCGGACATTTTCACAAATTTAGAAATCCGGCTGGACGCATTTTTAAGGTCCGAAATTGAGGAGGTATGGTCACCCTACATTTGGACGTCCTTGACCAGGCCACAAGTTTAAAAACATTAAGCTAAACATGTAGGTAACATCAGTAAAACCTCACCATTACTCTTCTTTTCGATATAGTCCAAAAGGCTGCGTTGCTTTTTTTCTTGATGTTTCATTTTTCCTCCAGAGTGACACAAGCTAGTAGCAGGAGGCAGAGGGTGTCAGTCACATGAACTTCAAACAGAATGTAGCAATATTAGTGCAAGTAGCCTACGTTATTCGAAGACCTGTGAGGCTGCGTAATGAAGATTATGGAATATTCATACAGAAATATTTTTGTTGTTGTTGTTGAGCTGCACCTAAACTTGCCTATATTTAAAATTACATTCGGGGCTAGTCAAAACATTCTGGGCTGAAGCCCTGGAAAAATAAAATGGCGACGCCGATGCTTACAGCAAACATATAGGATTAGTGAATAACATATGAACAAACAACATGGCACAACATTATAAACAAATATATTATTATTATTTATAATAATAATTATTATTATTATTGTAGAACAGTGCAAAATACATATTCAATACACCGCTTAATAGCATACAAATTTTACAACATAAAAATGTATTCACTGAGTCACAAAGGCAAAGAGTAAGCATAAAGGAAGAATAAATAAAATAAATATATAGAGTAAAAAATATTATATATATACACATGTATGTTAATATTATTATTGAGATGTGCACGCCCTAATCAGTAATAAAAGGAATACGCATAGGTTACACTGGATTAAATGGAAATTTGTATCAGATAAATAAGCACGATAATGGGTTATGCAGTCGTTGTGATGAATTAGAGACAGTTGAACATGTTATTAGACACTGCACAGCCTACAACAATATAAGTATTACACTCAAAACTGCAGATCGGAATCCAAGGCATTTCATTAAAAGAAAAGAAAGGGAAATTAGATATGACAGATGATGTTTTGAGGTATATGAAAGCAACATGATTACATATATATACAAAAGTTTATATATATTTATACAGACACCGACACACACACACGTATAAGAGCTGTCCTTCCACATCGCTGTTTCATACTCCATTACATCTGTCACAGTGACAACAACATCCATTTCAGTTTGTGGCTGTTTGCCAACTTCCAATAAATAAGCTAAGAATAAGAAGCCTACGCCCTTGTGTTTGACGTCATCTCCGGTTCAGGCCTGCGCACCGGAGTGTGTCTTCCTCATCCTTAAAGGAATCTGTCGAACCAAAGTGCAACATAATTTCTCTGTTCAGAGACTGGATTAAATCATTATTTCTGTTCCAATTAATCTACACTTGTGCTTTCGGAGACCAAATTAAACTTAATTTGAGTCTTGAGAGACTTTTAATGGACCATGGAGTGTGTGAGTATTCTCAGTTTAATGGCCGCTGGAGACAGAACTGATCTGACTGAACTCTGCGACCAACAAGTTTATTCATTATCGTGTTTTTGCATATTTTGTTATAACATTTAAATGACCAATATCGTTTAAAATGATACAACGCGAAGTGTTATTGGTATGGTTGTTGTGTCATGTAGAATTTCTTAATCAAATTAATCCAGTAATGTTGTGAGTCGAATCCGGCTGCTGCTGCGTTAGTTTACAGTTGCTGCTGCTGCGTTAGTTTACAGCTGGTTCGCTAGTCCTAAAATATTTGACTGCTGTTAAAGTAGCATCGATCGCTTTAGTTAATTATTATAGTACTACGTCAACTTAGTACTACCGTTAGTTATCCTCTGTTATTCTAGTACTCTAGATTAACAGAGGTTCTTTCTCTTTAGTCTATTAGTTTACTGCTGTTATGCTAGTTTTGCAATGCATCTCTGATGTTACCCACATTTTGCTACAGTTTACTGTTGGTCTTAACAGTATGTGCCAGCTAATTGTCTTGAAATGGAACACCTCTGTGATGCCTGTAACTTTTCTCGGTTATTGTAAAAATACTTAACGTAGAAACTTCATGGTCTGTAGACTCCCACCATTACTGGTTGTGTTTTATATAGTGTGTAAAAGTCTTCTAAAGCTTTCCTGAGCTGTAAGAAAGCCATGTACCATGTAGGGATGAGAATCATAAGGAATATAACGATTCCGGTTCCAGGAACGATTCCAGTCATTCTTTTAGTAACTTTTTTTTAAATTATTATTAATTGGAAATGAGAAATGCAATTCTTATTGTCTGTTACAAAATGATGAGATCATTTCAGATTTCTACAGAGCAGATATAACAAACCATAAATACATTTAATACAGTTCTTGTAAATGGTGTGTTTGCAGACTTTTAGAGACAAACTTACAATCCAATAATAGACCATAACTATATTTTAAATAAACCAATCTAAACTAATTAGAAATGTGATTGCATATTTAATTTCTTATTACAACAAAACTCATGTATCTTTATTTATTCATTGTCATATGAACATCCAGTCAATAACTGCACTGCTTGATTTAAGATTTACATAGGAGTGGTGGTGGTGGTGTAGTGGGCTAAAGCACATAACTGTTAATCAGAAGGTCGCTGGTTCGATCCCCACGGCCACCACCATTGTGTCCTTGAGCAAGGCACTTAACTCCAGGTTGCTTCAGGGGGATTGTCCCTGTAATAAGAGCCCTGTAAGTCACTTTGGATAAAAGCGTCTGCCAAATGCATAAATGTAAATGTAAAAGACACAAGTCATCATTAAATAAAGGGTAACAGTTCCAGAGACAGTTTAGACTGTTATGTAGCCTAACGTATACTTCAGGCTTGTGTACTTCATTCTTATTTAATTTTGAGTTGGACATTCATAACTTGCACATCAGTATAAGAATTATTGTACAGTTGAAGTCAGAAGTCTCCATCAATTAGGTTGAAGTCATTAAAACTCATTTTTTAACCACTCCACAGATATAATATTAGCAACTATAATTTTGGAAAGTCATTTAGGACATTTACTTTGTGCATGACACAAGTAATTTTTCCAACAATTGTTTACAGCCAGATTGTTTCACTTTGAATTGACTATATCACTATTCCAGTGGGTCAGAAGTTTACATACACCAAGTTAACTGTGCCTTTAATGAAAATGATGTCAAGCCTTTAGACAATTAGCCAATTAGCTTCTGATAGGAGGTGTACCTGCAGATGTATTTTAAGGCCTACCTTCAAACTCAGTGCCTCTTTGCTTGACATCAAGGGAAAAAATAAGAAATCAGCCAAGACCTCAGAAAAAAAATTGTGGACCTCCACAAGTCTGGTTCATCCTTGGGAGCAATTTCCAAATCTGAAGGTACCACGTTCATCTTTACAAACAATAGTACGCAAGTATAAACACCATGGGACGCAGCCATCATACTGCTCAGGAAGAAGACACATTTTGTCTCCTAGAGATGAACCTAGTTTGGTGCTGTTACAACCCAGTTGGGAATAAAGATTTCGAGATATGTGGGGAGGTAACACTTAAAGTTTTAAGCTCTGCGTATATTAGGGTAAACACTCTATATGCCATGGCAAGAAAAAAAACAAATAACTTACAATAAAAAAATATATATTTTCCCATCCAGAACTAGATACATTATAATGAAAATCAAAGAGAAGATTTCTATATGCAACTTTTTACAGTAAAAAAAAAAAACAGTCACCAATTTAGCAACATAACAATCCAAAATTGGAGGGAAGATAAGAGCGTGAATGTTGCCAAAGAAAATAACTAAACAAAACCCTTCTAACTAGGATATTCTTTTTGAAATCTAAACTGACTACCGAGAAAAAGAAAAAAACAAGATGAAAAATTAAAGCATCTTCAGCATTTGCTAACGCCTTGGCTAAGCTACTCTAACCGTAACAAAATCTACAGCGTGTGGCAATCACCTAATCTGAGTGTATCTAATACATTAGTCGAAAAACTCCTACGTGGTGTACCATGTATGTCACGAGACCTACTTACCTGCTCTCTCCTTCCCAGCCTATTACATACAACACAGTCGAGTTGTTAATGAGAGCAATACAGGTATCCAGTGTACACACAGACACACTCAAGTCACGTTTATCTCCAAGTATCAAATCATTCGTTACATTAACCAAGATCACAAACCATATAACCAAAACAGTCCAACACACAAATTAGTGAACAAGAGAGCATGAGACACAATGCAAACAAGACTGTGAGCATGAAGCTCCATCTGGGGAAAATTTTGTCGCCTTTATCACCCTCAGATGGAATCGGATTGGCTGAGACGAACTGGAAATTAAGTCAGTGGATAATGAGTGACAGGAAACTGAAAAGTGATAATCAATCCCATAACAACAGCAAAGGACCTTGTGAAGATGCTTGAGGAAACAGGTAGACAAGTATCTATATCCACAGTAAAACGAGTCCTATATCGACGTAATCTGAAAGGCTGCTCAGCAAGGAAGAAGCCGCTGCTCCAAAACTGCCATAAAAAAGCCAGAGTACAGTTTGCAGGTGCACATTGGGACAAAGATCTTAGGTTTTGGAGAAATGTCCTCTGGTCTAATGAAACAAAATGTAACTGTTTGGCCATAATGACCATTGTTATGTTAGTAGGAAAAAGGGTGAGGCTTGCAAGCCAAAGAACACCATCCCAACCATAAAGCATGGGGGTGGCAGCATCATGTTGTGGGGGTGCTTTGCTGCAGGAGGGACTGGTGCACGTCACAAAATGGATGATATCATGAGGAAGGAAATTTATGTGGATATATTGAAGCGACATCAGCCAGGAAGTCAAAGCTTGGTCGCAAATGGGTCTTCCAAATGGACAATAACTACGTTTCGATCCAAGGATTTTTTGCGAAAATAGTTTTAGCACATCAAAATAAAGCTGATAGAAACACATTATTGCTAAAATGTCACAGATGTCAACATATTATTTTTCCATTTAACTCAAGCGCATAAACTATGTCGATACATCAGATGTTGGGGAAAAACTGGTTTGGAAACACTTTTTGTTGATAAAATTGGCATTAATGCAAAAATGTAGTGTCACATGTTAACATTAACCTGTGTTAATCATGACGACAGTATTGAAAGCCAATTTATTGTACATGATAATAGATTGATCTTTACGGCATATAGAGCCGATCTGCAAACGTGACAATTCCAGGAGTGCCAACACAAATCTCGTGCACATTGAACAAATGATTGGCCACTGTTTGCGATTAATTTAATCGTAGTATCCTTCCGTTTATTTATTAACGTTGCTTTTCCACGGCATTAAAAAAAATGTATGGCAGTTATAGAATTAGCCCACAAAACATAAAATTTCTATGCACAAAGATGTTTTAAATTAAAAATAAATACACAATACTGGGAGAAAAGCGTCAGTGCTTTTTTTATTTTATTTTTTTTTGTAATATAGCCCAATTCTATTAAATTCTTTAGTTTTACTTTTGAAAAAATGGCGGCAAAATTCTCTGTATTAAATCAAATAAATTACCAAATAAAAAAACAATTATTACCAAACGAAAAAAGTATTAAATTAAAAAATACATTACCAAACGAAAAAAGCATTAAATTAAAAAAAAATACATTACCAAACTAAAAATATATATATTTTTATACCTATACATGCCTTTTCTTTACACAAACTTAAATTAGCTTTACCCTGTTCTGTAGACGAAAACAGTCGGCTGAATGGCATTCTCAGAATGTTCTGCAAGACTATAAACTATCAGAACTGTTTGTCCACTGCTGAGTTCACTTTCAGAAAATGAGCTTTTGAACATTTAAAAACATTTAAATACTTTAAATTGAACCATCTTTGGTGTTCGCTGTCCTTTTCTGCATATCGTGTCGCCGTTTTGTGGTCCATTCTACATAACGCGGTGGCTCATATTAGCTTATCGCGGCCCATTCGGCACATTTCGCGACCCACCGGCCCGCTCGGTTCTCCCGATGGACAGTCAGCCCCTGATCGGCCCCAAAGTGCGTCGGCCCACCAGGAATATGCCAGATTACCAGTCCATTCCTGTCAGGAATGTATCATATGAAAATCCTGATATAACACTGCATCATTTTATTTTTTTATAGATTTGCACACCGTATATACACATCGATTGATGGTCCTTATACTGAGACAGAAAGTTTCCCCCACTACTTTTGTCGGCAGGTTGCCAGCTTGAACAGGGCAATGACGATCCACTTTCGGGTCAGAACCGGTGCCAACCTGCGATATGCGCATCATCAGGACCAATATTACAGTCCTATCAGAAGGGCAACTGCTCTTTTTTGATTGCAATTCCTCCTCTTCTGATTGCTTTTATTTGTTAATTAAAATTACAGTAAGCCGACTAATTTCAATGAATTGTTTCAATAATTAGGGACATCTGGGAGTCGAATTGGCGATAAACACACATTTCTGAATGGAAATGCCTTCTGGGCAGATTTCTTTTGCGCTAACCCAAAACTTATACAAGTGTTTTTTAAGGCATGACATCATCACGTACATCATTTTATTGATAAAAGGCCATTTGAATGGAAATGGGCAGTAGGCGGCAAATGTCGCATTTTCTTTTCCCGCATTTTCACTTTGTCGATAACAAAATTGCACGAAGGTGGATGAAAACTAGGCTAATGACCCCAATTATACCTCCAAAGTTGTGGTAAAATGGCTTAAGGACAACAAAGTCAAGGTATTGGAGTGGCCATCACAAAGCCCTGACCTCAATCTGATAGAAAGTTTGTGGTCAGAACTGAAAAAGCAAGCAAGAAGGCCTGAAAAAACAGAATTTAGTTACACCAGTTCTGTCTGGAGGAATGGGCCAAAAATTCCAGCAACTTATTCTGGAAGGTTACCCAAAACGTTTGACCCTAGTTAAACAATTTAAAGGCAATGCTACCAAGTACTAACAAAGTGTATATAAACTTCTGACCAACTGGGAATGTGATGAAAGAAATAAAAGCTGAAATAAATAATTCTCTCTACTATTATACTGACATTTCAGATTCTTAAATTAGTGATCCTAACTGACCTAAGACAGGGAATGTATTCTATGATTAAATGTCAAGAATTGTGAAAAACTGAGTTTAAATGTATTTGGCTAAGTGTATGTAAAATTCTGACTTCAATCTTATGTATTGTATAGCCTTCGACAGTTATAAAAACAGGTTTATCAAAAGTCAGCTCAAAGTGTTTGTCATTGGTAACATTCACGAGGGAGATTCATCAGGAGAAGAATCACATTTATAATAAAGTGAGTATTGAATGTTTGCTCATATCTTCTCTCAAAGACTTCCAACATCTGTTTTTCAGGTTCCTGCTGTTCTAGATGAATTGGATGGTAAAAAAGAGGCACCCATAGAGGGTAAGAATGTGAAAAAATGAAATCACTTGCAGCTCATATGTGAGTTTCGCAGCCAGAGTAGAGCTGGGGTTTGGCCTAAAGCTGGGTGTTTTTTCAGATCTTTCTGATTAATTCGAATTTCCGTTTTTTTTAATGTAAATTTCGAGAAATCGTGATTTTGCTAAAAAATATAGCGAACACTATAGTTATGTTGTAAATCCACCAAAGGCTTAATAAGGAAGAGAAAAAGAATTCATAGCTCTTGTCTTAATGCTGCTCACGATCTGATCAGCTGCACGTTTGTGGCGTGCTCCAAACGAACGTGACAGGTTAACAACAGAGAGACTGATATTAAAGACAGCGGTAATGTAACCAGTACGATTGTACACCGTGTGATTTTAGCTCAGCTTTGTCCATCATGCAGGTAGGTATACACCGGCAATAAGACAATATCTGGCCTCAGCATGTGCATGTTGGTGAATGGTCTTCTTTCTTTTTACTAGTGGTGCACTGATCAGGAAATTTGAGGCCCATACCATTCTCCAATTTTTTTTAACACTAAGGGCATACTCGCACTAGGCCCGGTTGCCGTGTACCATGCCCAATTGTCATGATTGTACCCCCTCCCCACTCCCCCGCTGGACTGAACTCACATTGCACTTAACGTTCCGGGCCTGAACACGCATGTGTCAGTACAGTGCAACTTGTTTTGAAGAAAACAGGAAGAAAAGCGCTCTCGCACAACACAATTGAGTCCATCATTCTAACGTTACTTTGTGGCTTATTTGGAGTTTGGCGGTTAGCGATCGCACTAGATGCATACCGTGCCTGTGCCAACTATATCTTGCCCAAGCCCACCTCTTCAAGTGAGCCAAGGCACAGTTCAGAGGGATCACATTAGTCAAACGATCTGGACTTTAGGGGTCAAATTGCTCCGGCATGGTACAGATCGCTTAGTGCGAGTACACCCTAAGATTGGCCAATACCAATAATAAAAAAAAAAAGTGCCCTTTGCCACACTTTTGCAAGTTATTTGCTGCAGTTATATGTTTATGCCCCACACAGTAAAATTACGGTAACACTACAAAAAGTATCTATTTGTTAACATTATTTAACATCATTACTGTAGTTAACATGAACTAATGAACTTAAATGTTAGTTACAATATATACCAATACATTTTTTAAATCAAAAGTTCTATTAGTTAATGCACTATGAACAAACAATGAACAATTGTATTTTTTTTATTAACTAACATTATGATTGGGAGGGAGGCAAGATGGCGGCCAGAGAGTAACTGCAATTTTCACTAGCTCCCGCACCACTCAGCTAATTATCGGTATTTTTTTAGTTACATCAGATGGAACTCGATGGCTTTGGTTATGCCATTGTTGTAATATGTCTTTGGAATCTTTTTGGCCACAATCTTTTTCGAAAATGCCTCACCCTGTCAAAAAGCAGAGAAAAAGGACTCATCCCCGGCCGCGTCGGATATTTCGCCGGAACAAGGTGATTGTGAAGCTAGCGGCGATTTTGCGCTAAGCCCGAGCGAAGAATCGTTGCGCCGGAGGAACTAGCTGATGGTATGCAGGCCCCCGTCTCAACTCTGGAAAACCAGTTGCATCGCTTGCTGAGCACCTTGATGATCTGGAAAACAGAGGAAGGCACAAAAATATACGTATTGTTGGCTTACCAGAAGGGGCAGAGGGCTCTAATGTGGTGGCTTTCCTCCAAAAATGGATCCCAGAGTTTGTTCAGCTGCAGACCAAGGGAGGCTATATTAAGATTTATAGGGCTCATTGCACCCTACCTCCCAGACCAGGTGTCAAGGAGAGATCTAGACTGCTGGTAATGCGCATGCATCACTTTGGAGACAGACAGACTTGATGCAAGTAGAAATTTGTCCATGGATAGAATAACAAAATCTTTTTCTTTCAAGTGAACTTCGGTTCTCCGAAAGTGCAGGGAATTTATTGTTAAACGGCGCTTACAGGAGATCGGAGCCCGCTATGCAATGTTATCTCCAGCTAAGCTGCGAGTAACGATGGGGAATACCAACAAGATCCTTGCCACGCCTCCAGTGGTCTCGGAATTTATTGTGGAGAATGCTCAGCATGTTCAACCTGTGGTAGCTGACAGTTCACCATCGGTCAGGCCTGTGATGGACGAATAAATCTAATGGTGCGCTGCGTGGCACCGACGTGGTGACCTGAATGTGTTTCTTTCTCCTCTTTTGCGCGCATTGCATATAGTAGCTCAAGTATACTTCTTGAGTGGGTTGTTTTTGTTGAAAGTTTTCTATTCCGGACTGAACGGAAGGGATGTTTTTTTGGGGTATTGAATTCCCTTTATGAAAAGGGAGAAAGCGCCTCTCTTTATTTTATTGTTTTGTTTCATCTGGCTTTCGAGTTATATTGAATGCTCTATTGCCCGGAAATGTTTGTATTTCTGTTATTATTATTATTATATTTTTGTTACTTTGCTATATGCACATTTTCATTGCAGCAGATTGTATGAACGAAGAGCTTCAGTTTATATTTCTTTTTCTTTTTATGCATTCACTATATTAAAATGTATTCTGTATAGATGGTTATTAATAATTTAAGAATTTCTACATGGAATGTAAGGGGCTAACATTGTAAAAATTTAAATTAGGAAGATTTTTGATTTGGTTAAGGAGTGTGTTGATCTGGCCCTGTTGCAGGAGACCCACTTGAATGACGAGCAGCATGCTAGCATCAGACATAAGTGGATTGGTCATGTGTTTTTCTTCCTTTACAACCAGTAGTAGGGGGGTAGCTATCCTTGTTAATAGAAATGTACCCTTTAAGATTATAAATAGCTTTAAGAATAAACAAGGCTGTTACGTTATTGTTAGAGGGCTTTTGTACGGAGAGGAGTTGACTTTTTAAAATATATACTGCCCACCAAACTTTTCTCCTGAGCTTTTCACAAAGGCTTTTTCAGATTGGTTAGAGACCGCGTCTGGTACTATGATAGTGGGGGGGGGGGGTTAATAGTTTGTTGAATCCTTTACTGGATAGATTACCTCAAAAGTATGTCAATATGGAGACATACCTCAATATGTCTCCAGTTGTACCATAAGTAATACTGTTATTTTCGATCATGCTATGGTGGTTTTGGACATGTTATTGGAAGGATTTCCAAAATCTACTAAGTGATGGAGAATTAACACATTACTGCTTAAAGACAAGTTTCTTTCATATTTAAATCTATGTAATATTTTTTGGTTCATTAATTCAGAGTCTATGGATGATCCATCTCTGTTATGGGAGACTTCCAAAGCCTTCATCAGAGGACTAGTTATATATTATTGCATCACTAAAATGCGGAAACAATTAGAGAAGAAGGAACGCTTAGAACTAGAACTCAAAAGGTCTACCAAAGATCATGTGAATGATGCTTTTGCCAATCTGGAGAAGTTGGGTGTAATACGTGCTTCCTTGGATTCTTTATCACAACAGGCTAACACTAAATTAGTGTTTTCAAAACAAAGACTGTATGAGCATGGCAATAAGCCCTAATAAGTATTTATCTTGTTTATTGAAGGACAAATCTTGGCCACAGTTTATTCTATTACGGATTCTTCTGGAAAGCAATCATTTGATTCTGGTGTTATAAATGCTACATTTATGCAGTTTTATTCTGATTTATGTCATACTGAATATTCCCCTCAACAATATAGCGCTATGGAAAATGTCTTTGATCATTTAACGCTCCCTAGTATATCTGATGATCAGAGAATGGTTTTGAATGCCCCCATTTCAAGGGAAGAAGCCTTAATGGCTATACGTAGTTTACAGTCTGGCAAATCCCCAGGTTCGGTCGGTCTGGTGTGTGAAATATAAAAGTATTTGAGCATATGTTAATAGATCTACTGTTAGCTATGTATTGTCATTCATTTATGACAAACAGGTTGCCTCAATCACTTGGAGTCCAACAATTCTCTTATTAAAAAAAAAAGGAAAAGATCCGGAGTACTGTGGGTCCTAGATCTAAACGTAGATTTAAAGTTGCTTTTTAAAATCCTTGCACTACGGCTGGAGAAAATACTTCCTTCTATCATTAATGAAGACCAAACAGGTTTCATTAAGGGTAGAAGCTCGAGTAATAATATTAGACATCTTCTAAATGTTATTGAGCTCTCTCACAAAGGTAACATGGACACCCTTATTTTATCGTTAGATGTGGAGAAGGCCTTCAATCGAGTGGAGGGGCCATAATTATTTTTGGCCTCTGCGATAATTTTATTAGATGGGTGCGCTTACTCTATTCCGCTCCACTCGCAGCTGTTGTCACTAACGGTCATAGATCTGACAGCTTTCCTCTGTTTTGGGGCACTAGACAGGGCTGCCCCCTCTCCCCGTTGATTTTCGCGATAGCAATAGTCCCATTGGCTCAGTTGATTAGGGAGGGTGACGGCTGTGTCTGGTGTCTCGGTTGTTGTTGTTAAACAGCATAAGATCTCCCTCCATGTGGATGATATTCTGCTTTTTTTGTCGGACCTCGAATTGTTTCTCCTATTGTTTATTCATTTGGGAATTTTTCAAGTTCTAAAATAAATTTCTCCAAATCTGTTGCTTTACATTTAAGATACTCAAGCTCTCGTATAATTAATATTCCTTTCCATTTAAAGTGTAAATTACTTTTGGGTGGGCCTCAATAAAAATGTTTAGGCCAGGTTTTCAGTAAAAAACATTTTTAACCAAATTTTCCTTAACCGGCAAGTGGTGCATTCAAACAGTTCTTTCACACGTAGAGAAATTAGAATTTATGCATTTTTATGCTATTTTATAAATGGATATTTAAAGTCAAAGAATAATCTCTAATATTCTGGGTGGTCCTGGGTCTAATTTGGGTCTAAGTAGTTTCTAGATAGACTTGAAAAAAAAAAAATTCCTACACTGGCTAACAAATATTTTGCAGTTGACTCCTTTTATTATTTCTGAACATCTGGGTTTGTTAGAATTTTTTATTTATTTATTTTTTTTTTTTTTTAAGATTAACACTTTTTATTGATTCTAATAAATGAAACTGAAAAACAAAACATACATGTGCTGGTCATATAATTAGAATATCATCAAAAAGTTGATTTATTTCAGTAATTCCATTCAAAAAGTATTATATTCTTTCATTACACACAGACTGATTATATTTAAAATGTTTATGTCATTTAATTGTGATGATTAAATCTAGAGGTCGACCGATTTGTTTTTTTTTTTTTTTTTTGAATTTTTTAACATAATCGCATCGGCCAATATCCAAGTATATCAACGCACGCTTGACGCACGCTGCCCCTAGAGTCATTTTCCAGCAGAGTGAGCAGACCTCATCCAGTGCCTATGGAAGGAGCTAAGTTCCTTGGAGAAAACAGTAAGGATTACATTTGTATAACTTCTTTATATTTAATTAAAAACGTTTGATATGTTACTGCCAACTGCGACAAACGCTTTGGATATAGCGTAGTTGAAGTTGCCTTATCACAACAGAAGGGTTGCTATCATGTCACAATAAGCAAGCAAGAATTTTGCAATTACAGACAGTGAATCTGAGACTTTTATTTGTTCTGTTTGTGTGTCTTATATTTGAGAGGGTTGTCACTCAATGCAGAGAAATAATTAATAAAAAAAGATACCAACGCACTATAGGCTATTGAAGGACTGGCTTTGGTAAGCTCGGACGTTATCGGTTCTGCTGTCGGTACTGGAGAAATTAAGAAAATACATTTATTATTGCTATAAAGAGAAAGTTATTTTATCTCGCCAGCCATTTCTATGTATAATAATATGAAACCATTTGTCTGTGATGCAATTTAGCTATTTGCAGTCGGAGAGAGAGAGAGAGATCTCGCGCACAGCGAGCACAACAAGAGCCCTGCTTAATGAGTGACAGAACTAAACATTCAAACATAGCCTGGTTTAGATCTGTGATTATTAATCTGATTTTATTTTAGATTTCGCCTTCCAAAGATTATAAAAAGAATATTTATACATAAGCCGCATTCTGTCTAGCACAACTTCCTTCCCTTCACAGCGGTGCACTGACATTTCTCCCTAAAACTCAAACTTAACGTCAGAATCAGCACGATCGGTGATTGTTGTAAAATGCAGTCTAGCTACTGTTGCTAAATTGCGGGACGCGTTTAATAATAAAAAGAGCGCAAGAGATACCGTTCTCAAGGCAGCGCGTGCTCCGAAACAGACCAACGAGACAAGCAAAGTATAGGCTACTTTGGGTTTCATGTGCCCGTCTAAACAATCAAATATACACAAAAATATGTCAAAACGACCGGCTTGGAGATTCACTTAAACACAGTTTATGTCTTAAATGGACGTAGTTATGGAAATAGTTGGGAGAAAATATGCTGCATCAGGAGGGGAAGCTGTCTAATGAACATGCTGACGATTGAGCCATTACTGCGACTCAAACAACAAAAGGCAAAGAGAAAATCACTTACAGCTCTTGAATGAATAACTTCTGCATTAATAAGCATTAATCTATCTATGATAAACTATGCAGTGTTATTAGGGCCCAAGCCTTGAAAAGGCAAGGCCCTATTGTTTTCGTTAGGATGACTATGATTATTATTTTTTTTACGACTATTGGGGCACTTTTGGGGCTCTTAACGTGCTCGAAAACTCTTGAAACTTTGCACACGGGTCAGAACCCACGGCCATTAGGGCCGGGCTGAAGCTGGTACCGGGGCGTGGCAGGGGGGCTCGACGGCGCCCCCTGGAACGGGGTCCGAAAACTTGGTCCATAAATCAAACACGCTTGCATGTAATAATATGAAACTCGGTACACATATAGATCTCATCGTTTCATATATCCTTCATACTTTTACTTTTTACCTCAGCCCAACAGGAAATCGTCTATTTAGGGTTGTTTGGAAAAGGCATGCAATGGAATTTGAAATACTCCTCCTAGAGAATTCCACCAATCGCCACGAAACTCGGTCAGCATGAAGTCAAGACATTGAGGATGAAAAATTGCCGGCGGATTTTTGATATCTCGAACGGTTTGGCCGTGGCGAGGAAACGAAATGATGGCGCGAAAAGAGAAACAGGAAGTGTGTTATAACTTCTGCATACATTAATTGATCTCGATGAAACTTCAGCAGTTTGTTCGCTGTAAGAGCCCGATCGCATGGATGTGACTATTGTGAGTCAAAGTTATAGCGCCACCAACTGGCAGAAGGAAGTGTGTCACTTTCAAAATGCTTTGAAATCACCCTCTTATTTTTACCCGATTTACTTAAAACTTTTGGTGTGTAATGTAAACACACGGCAGATGTAGACATGTGAAAGGATTATTGATATCTTGGATACTGTTGCAGCGGCAATGCTTCAAACTCGAATATTCTTTTTTGATGCTTTTTAGACTCTTAGCATACTTGAAATTGCATGAAACTCGACAGACACATCACATTTATTAGCCAGTAGACATGTGCAAAGTTTCAGAAACGGGCGTGGTGCAGGGGCTCAGTAGCGCCACCTTTTGACAAAAGTGAGGGGGTTGGTTTTATACTTTAACCCACAGTCACAAAACTCAGTAATTATATTGTTCTCATCGAGCCGGACAACTTTCTAATTTACAGTCATTAGCTCAGACCAACAGAAAGTCAGATATTTTGGTTTGAATGTTAATTTTTTGGAGAATTTTCTCTGCCTCTCCCACTGACCCTACGTCTCTCTGTGTCTGGGGGGAGGGGGCTGATTTTGCTGATGAGTGAAATGCTTTTATTTTTGTTTTTCAAGGTTTTGGGGCCCTTAACGTGCTCAAAAACTCTTGAAACTTTGCACACGGGTCGGAACCCGCGGCCATCAGGGCCGGGCCGAAGATGGTACCCGAGCGTGGCAGGGGGCTCGACAGCGCCCCTGGAATGGGATTCAAACACTTGTCCGTATATCAAACATGCTTGCATGTAATAATATGAAACTCGGTACACTTGTAGATCACATCGGGCCGAACAACTTTCGTGCTCTAAGTTTTACGCCAGCCCAACAGGAAGTCGGCTATTATGGGTTGTTTGGAAACACATGCTCTGGAATTATATATATTTCTCCTAGAGAATGAATCCAATCGCCACCAAACTCGGTCGGCATGAAGTCAAGACATTGAGGATGCTACATTCGGACGGATTTTTGATATCTCGAACGGTTTGGCCGTGGCGAGGAAATTGATTTAGGACTAAAAAGGACACATGAAGTGTGTTATAACTTAGTTAGTTCTATCTACAGTTACAAAACTCGGCGTGTATATTGTTCTCGTCGAGCTGAACAACTTTCTAATTTACAGTCATTAGCTCCGACCAACAGAAAGTCAGATATTGTGGTTTGAATGTGGATTTCTCTGAATTTTTCTCTCTCTGACAGACAGACCTGCGATTCTGTGTGTGTGTGTGTGTGTGTGGGGAGGGGAGGGGAGGGGAGGGAGAGGGGTTTTCTGTTGGGTGAGATTTGCATTAAGATATTGTTTTTCAAGGTTTCCGGGACTTTTGGGGCCCTTAACGTGCTCAAAAACTCTTGAAACTTTGCACACGGGTCAGAACCCGCGGCCATCGGGGCCGGCATGAAGCTGGTACCCGGGCGTGGCAGGGGGGCTCGACAGCGCCCCCTTGAACGGGGTCTGAAAACTTGGTCCATATATCAAACATGCTTGCATGTAATAATATGAAACTTGGAACACTTCTAGATCTCATCGGGCCGAACAACTTTCGTGCTCTAAGTTTTACGCCAGCCCAACAGGAAGTCGGCTATTATAGGTTGTTTGGAAACACATGCTCTGGAATTATATATATTCCTCCTAGAGAATTAATCCAATCGCCACCAAACTCGGTCAGCATGAAGTCAAGATATTGAGGATGCTACATTGCGGATGGATTTTTGATATCTCCAACGTTTTGGCCGTGGCAAGGAAATTAATTTATGAATAAAAAGGACAGCATAATAATGGGAGCATAAAAGCAATCCATACGACTCCATTGGTATAATTCATAATTCCCACAGTGTACTTGCTTGTTATATTAGCTACTACAAAATATATAAATACATTTACTATCTTAACTTTAATGATCTACTTAACATAATGATAAATAATCGTAAAATATGATATTGTATGCTATGTATTGTGAATACACCCATGTTAAACATAAAAATGTACTTCCATTGCATATCATAGGAACACATAAGCGTAAATTATAATTACATTAATAAACCTGTACAAAGACCTCCAGATAAATACTGGCCTTCTGGATTAACACATTTAAGTGCTGCAAAAGATATTGGCCTATGACATCCTATGACATTAAAAATTATTCTACATTTGAATTACCTCATAGATGTGACTATTGTGGTTCACGGTCATAGGCCCTGTCCCAAATGGCACACTTCATATGAATTTTCAGTCTTGTGTACTTATTTCATGTGTCCATTAACTCCATGAGACTGTAGGGTGTCTCATTTTTCATTTTAGGTATCAGAAGGGTGCTCACGCATACTTTGTGGTTGATATGTGCCCTCGATGCGCACTTTTGCAGAGCCCACACTGATGCAAGGTCTACAGCACACATCTTCTCGACAGTCAAAGCGAGGTTACGTTATTGCCCATCGTGCACAGCAACCCTAAAGGCACGGGGGTGGCGGTGCCACCGGCTTGGGCCCGCCATCGCTGCTTGCAGCTATATTTTTACAATTGATTACTTTATTAGATTTCTTTTTAGACCACACCTGAACAGTAATGTTAGTAGACATTCCTGAAATTAAATCACTGTTCCTATATAACGTTTATCTTTGTTTAATATATATATATATATATATATATATATAAAACAAAAAGAACCGTTAAGACTACCGTTAAAGTACCAGATCGATAAGCAGTATCGGTAAGGGTAGTAATACCATTAAAACCTTAACGATACCATCCCTAGTTATGCCAGTGCTTCTCTTGGATGCTCTGAATATTGGATTACGTGTCTGGATTGCCCCTTAATTAAAGCTGCATTTGGATCTCAACCTTCGTGTCTCGGAGCAGTTTGTAACACCTGCTTTGTTTATTTAATATATTTGTTATACATTATTTATACAATATGTTTTTACATTATACATTTTTTATTTAAGTCTACAAGTGCAGATTGGTCAAGAGTTCAATAAATGTATTTGTTGAGAAATTTTGTCTATCTTAAGTAATTATTTGTGTTACATTTTATCTTTCAAATAAAAGGTTCAAATAAGAGGTTAAAAACAAGCACATATCGGCCAAAATAAATCTGCAGCATTAATCGGCCATCGGCCGACCCGGATTTCAAAAGATCGGCATCGGCCTGAAAAAAAAAAACAATATCGGTCGACTAATTAAATCTGACAACTAATGAAAATCCCAAATTCAGTATCTCCGAAAATTAGAATATTACTTTAGACCAATACAAAAAAAGGATTTTTAGAAGTATGAACATGAAATGTATGAGCATGTACAGCACTCAATACTTAGTTGGGGCTCCTTTTGCCTGAATTACTGCAGCAATGCGGCATGGCATGGAGTTGATCAGTCTGTGGCACTGCTCGGGTGTTATGAGAGCCCAGGTTGCTCTGATAGTGGCCTTCAGCTCTTCTGCATTGTTGGGTCTGGCGTATCGCATCTTCCTCTTCACAGTACCCAATAGATTTTCTATAGGGTTAAGGTCAGGTGAGTTTGCTGGCAAATTAAGAACAGGGATACCATGGTCCTTAAACCAGGTACTGGTAGCTTTGGCACTGTGTGCAGGTGCCAAGTCCTGTTGGAAAATGAAATCTGCATCTCCATAAAGTTGGTCAGCAGCAGGAAGCATGAAGTGCTCTAAAACGTTCTGGTAGACGGCTGCGTTGACCTTGGACCTCAGAAAACACAGTGGACCAACACCAGCAGATGACATGGCACCCCAAACCATCACTGACTGTGGAAACTTTACACTGGACTTCAAGCCACGTGGATTCTGTGCCTCTCCTCTCTTCCTCCAGACTCTGGGACCTTGATTTCCAAAGGAAATGCAAAATTGACTTTCATCAGAGAACATAATTTTAGACCACTCCAGTCCTTTTTGTCTTTAGACCAGGCGAGATGCTTCTAACGCTGTGTCTTGTTCAAGAGTGGCTTGACACAAGGAATGCGACAGCTGAAACCCATGTCTTGCATACCTCTGTGCGTGGTGGTTCTTGAAGCACTGACTCCAGTTGCAGTCCACTCTTTGTGAATCTCCCCCACATTATTGAATGGGTTTTGTTTCACAATCCTCTCCAGGGTGCGTTTATTCCTATTGCTTGTACACTTTTTTTTCTACCACATCTTTTCCTTCCCTTCGCCTCTCTATTAATTTGCTTGGACACAGAGCTCTTTGAACAGCCAGCCTCTTTAGCAATGACCTTTTGTGTCTTGCCCTCCTTGTGCAAGGTGTCGATGGTCGTCTTTTGGACAGCTGTCAAGTCAGCAGTCTTCCCCATGATTGTGTAGCCTACAGAACTAGACTGAGAGACCATTTAAAGGCCTTTGCATGTGTATTAAGTTAATTAGCTGATTAGAGTGTGGCACCCGGTGTCTTCAATATTGAACCTTTTCACAATATTCTAATTTTCTGAGATACTGATTTTGGGGTTTTTCATCAGTTGTCAGTTATAATCATCAATTAAAAGGAATGAACACTTGAAATATATCAGTCTGTGTGGAATGAATGTATACATTATCCAAGTTTCACTTTTTTTATGGAATTACTGAAATAAATCAACTTTGATGATATTCTAATTATATGACCAGCACCTGTATATGTACAGAATCAAATTTTAACCCCTATTATTCCCTTTCCCCCTCCCAATTCCCAGCCCCACCCTGGCCCCCAACAAACATCCCTGTGGTCAAAGCTAAAGTACACATACAAAGAATAAAAAAAAAATATATATATATATATATATATATATATATATATATATATATATATATATATATATATATATATATATATATATATATAAATTATTATCAAACACATTTAAGACTTTAAATCCCTCTCCATGAGCCTTCCAGAAAGGTCAGATAGCTGCCCCACTTCCTATTAAATACCCCCAGGTTGCCTAGCCTTCTATCTGACATTTCTTCAAATGCTGTCTCCGTGCACCACTCCCGAAATGAGGGTGCTCCAGCCAATCTCCATCCCCTAAGAATAATCTGTCTGCCGATCATAACACTGGCTAGAATCCAATTTCTTATGTATTCATCCCCTATATTATTGGCCGGCCCTGAATTCTGAGTCTGGGGCAAAATTACAATTGAGTCACATATAAAACTCTAAACCCTCAACCAAACTTCTTATATCAAAAAACATGGTTGTTTTCCCATCTTCTGATTGGCATCGCCAGTAGGTGGGTGTGTCTTTTAAAACCAATCCTATACAATCTAGAGTGGGTCCAGTAGAATATATTTAAAATCTTAAATTGCAGAAGGCGCACCCTTGCATCTCTAGATGCTTGACGTTTTTTTTTTATCTTAGCCCACACTCCCTCCTCCAATACCAAGTTTAAATCTTTCTCCGATAATCTCTTAAGAGATGTTGAAGCTCTGTTCCCCAGACTCTGAATTAGCAGGGCGTAATACACTGCCTCATCATGACATTTTCTAAAGGCAGTCACCACTCCCAGAGTGTCTGCTGCTTTAGGGGGGGTGTATGCTACTAAATAGTACAGAGCAGGTGGGGCAATTGTAAATACCTAAAGAATTGAGACCTGGGAATCCCAAAATGTTGAACCATATTTTCAAAGGATCTCAGCACTCCACTCTCATATAGGTCACCGAGCGTATTAATCTCCCTCACAATTCACTCTGTCCATCAGAAAGGGGACTTATCAGTACATAATTTTGGGTTCAGCCATATGCTTGAAGCAACATTTAAATAAATGTCTGAATTAAACATTCTGTCAACATGACAACAGAAATATGACACTTGTTTTCTGGTTTGTGTTTTTAATGCTTGTGTATGACCTAATGGTTTAAGAAATACAGATATTTTTATGATCTCTCTTTCGCTCACTTTCAAACTAGACCCCAAGTATAATGTGTACACGTGCTTCATGAAATCCCACCGCTGTTATGATCTTGTGCCCACCAGTTCCAAGCTTGTGGTCTTTGATACTTCGCTACAGGTGGGTGTTAACAAGAAAATACATCTGAAAAATGTATGTCTTGTCAATTGTGTCACCATTCATGACATTGTTGCTTATTTTGTGTTTGTAGGTGAAGAAGGCATTCTTTGCTCTAGTGTCAAACGGGGTGAGAGCAGCCCCTCTCTGGGACAGCAAGAAGCAATGCTTTGTTGGTAAGAAAGCTATGTTTTGCGATTTCTAATGTGTCCACCACATGTCTGTGCTGTGTTGTGATTGTGTGATGTTTGCATTAAAGGAGTAGTTCATCCAGAAATGGGAATTCTGTCATAATTTACCCTCATGTCATTCCAAACTCATTTGGTGAGATGGGAGATGTTTTAATTAATATGTCTGCCTGTCTTTTCTGTACAATGGCCATGAATAGCAGGGACTAAAACAGTTCAAGGAACGAAAACCGAAAATGAATTAAGTTTTTAGCAGAACGTAACCGAAAACCAGAAAGTCATTTTTGATTGTTCCAGAGTGAAAATGTTATTTTTAAACTGTATATATATATATATATATATATATATATATATATATATATATATATATATATATATATATATATATATATATATATATATATATATATATATATATATATATATATATTTTTTTTTTTTTTTTAAACGTTATTTTGAAATGCTGGTAACTGGTTATAACGATTTAATTTTGTTCAGATAATTTTTTAATGTAACTACAGGCCAAAATGGTTTATCGCAGTACATTTTTGGAACTACTACACTTCATGTTGCCCGAAAAAATGAAACACGTGTTTGCTACTGAAGGAAACTGCTGCATCAAACATTTCTTTGCCTAATTTCCTGTTGCGGATGTCACATTCTCTGAATGAAGACCTTTTTAACAACTATGTATAATTACTACATATAAATGCACAGCTAAACCAGGTACAAGGAAAACATTATTAAAGGTACATAAAAAGTACTTTTCTCAGTTGTTTCCAAGTATTCACTGAATTATTGTTAGATATGGTTCACTAATACAGATTTGTATACAAAATTATATTCAACTGTTAATTAACTGCTTGTTAAGATTTCTATGCCTATTAATCTACCACACAGGATATGTGTATTGCTTATTTTCGCTTATTTTGGGGCAAGTGGCTTATTTTGGGATTGTTTTTCCAGACCATGTTGCTTATTTCTCTTGCGAGATCTGGCAACACTGCAATAGGTATTTCACCCACACCTTATAGTAATTTTTAAAAGAAAATTATTAACCGTTCTTTTATTTTGTTCTAACTGGTAACATTTTGGACCGCTTTGGTCCAAGGGGGTCGCTCTTAACAAGCAATTTTATAGTACCACAGAGAAAAAGTGTTTACCATTTTTGAGAAAATAAACCTCTGATTGACTTGTAGTTGTCTCTGCATATTAAGCTGGGATAGAAGCAAGTTTTTAACACCCAAAAAAGTTACCTAATTCAGCTTAAAAAAAAAAAAAAAAAACATCCCCGGACCGTAATAAGAAATATTCCTACTGTAGCATCGGAGCAATTCAAGCTTGAAGTACCATGTGTCTTCAGCAGGGGCAGTAAGTGAAACTCCATCTGTATAGACAAATTGCAGCAGTACAGAGAACAAACCACTAGTGACCGCACAAGATGAGAATGCGTTCTTGCATTCAGAGTGCAATTCCGAATGCAGGGATATCAAGATGTGTTTTTCTAAGCAACCAAAAAACTGCAGTGATTATAATGCATCGCAACCAAATTGAGATGCTCTAAAAACGTCCGTCTGAGACTTGTGCACATGTCCTTAGAAAAGCCTTTATAATAAATGTCAGACAGATTGACAAATTAATTTGTGAAATGGATTGCTGTGGACTGTGATATGCTTATCTTCAGTAATATGGAAATAAACAATATATTGCCTTCTAAATCCACTTTTTGTATTATCTTATCAATGATTTACTCATGTGCCACAATAATGTAATGCATTTTAATTAAATGAATTATTATTTTTATAAAATATATTTAGAATTATTTAATCATTATGTATTGAATTGTTGTATTTGAGGGCTTTTCTCAGCAAGTATTTATATATGTGATTAATTGTGATTTAATTAGATTACACATTTTAATCAATGGACAGATCTCATCACAAGTCGGAATCAGCTTTATTGCCAAGTATGCTTACACATACAAGGAATTTGTTTTGGTGACAGGAGCTTCCAGTCTACAACAGTACAAACAATACCAAAAACAGCAGCAAGACATAGGTAATTAAAAACAAAAAAGAACACAAAATAAATAATTATACATACGTACATACACTCACCTTCATACATACACACACGTAGTGCAAATCTAATACAATCTGTATATAAAGAACAAAAAACAGTATATTATGTACAGAGCAATGTAAGTAATGGCAGAAGTGGATATGTTGGATAATATAAATGAAAATTAGGGCTGGGACAACGCGTCGACGTCATCGATGTTGCGTCGACGCAAAATATGCGCGTCGATTCGTCGGACCCAAAACAAAGATGGCGGCCCCGGCGACTAGTAGCAACACGAGTGGCTCCTCAGACTATTACAAGTGCAAGGCGGCATGCACTCGTTCCTCTAAAGTAAAGGAATTCTTTAATTTAAAAGGAAACAATTCCGTGATATGTCGTCTTTGCAAAATGGAGATGGCCTTCCATTCTAGCACCACGGCAATGCACCAGCACCTTAAGAGGCGCCACCCGGTTGCAGTTGCAGCTGCAGATGACAGAGCACCGTAAGTTTTTTTTCAACTCCCCACTTTGCACTCGATGTTGGAGTAGGCTATAATACGTTGTCGACACCTAACGTTTTCGCTTATAGATATTAATAATGCGCTTATAGCTATGAATGTCGTGAAAAATACATAGAGGACACTGACAACGCGCTGACAGACAGGACCAAGCAGGTAACATTTAATAAAGTCTCAACTTTCAAATTTGGTCATTCAAAGAAAATTAAACCATAAATAGGCCTACTATTTTGTGGCTCTTTAATGTGTCGTGACAGATTGCCTCAGTTAAAGCTGCTCTTAAACCGATCATCTTTTCCTTGGTTAATTTATAGCATCAAATAGGCTAAACATGAATGTAGCCTACATCAGAAGGACTGTTGTTTTAACCGCGGAAAGATGTCAGTACAGTAGCCTACAATCCATTATTAAAATTCAAATCCACTGACGTTAATCTTCTCTCTCCTGACTACTTTGTCGGACAAAAATGGCGTATTATGATTGATTGATCAGATCGCCAGTCAATCAAACTCCCGGAAAATGTTTTTTTTTTTTTTTTTACATTTTATACACCCCCACCCCCGATGAAACCGGTATTACCGGTGTTGTCACAAATCGATTAATCGAATTGTTAGATTAATCGATGCACCGAAAAAATAATCGCTAGATTAATCGTTTAAAAAATAATCGCTTATCCCAGCCCTAATTAAAATTAAACTGTGTATTGCACATCATTATTGCTCAATGGGGCAATTTAATTGTTCATTAGATGGATGGCCTGAGGGAAAAAACTGAACCTGAGTCCACTAAAGATTAGAAACAACCCAAAACTTAAGTAAATTTTCCGTGAAAACCCAGACGTCCATTGCTCGTTCGAGAGTGCCTTGAAAGAAGCTTGTTTCTCAGTGGTGTTTATATGAGATGTCGTTGTTTTTATCATTATCATTGACTTTCTATTGTAGGGATGCTGACCATCACAGATTTCATCAATATACTTCACCGCTATTACAAGTCTCCTCTGGTAAAAAAAAATCTATTGTCCCTGTCCATGATAAGAATGTTTTCACCTGTTGAAGCTTCTCTTCAGGAATATAATTTTTTTTTTCTGTCTTAGGTTCAGATATATGAGTTGGAAGAGCACAAAATAGAGACATGGAGAGGTAGGCGTTGCTTTTATAAGTGTGTTTTATAAGGGTTTGATGAATGCCGGCCCGGTTAACTGATAATTATCTGTTTTTGTTTGTCTGAAAGAGGTCTACTTGCAAGATTCCTTCAAGCCTCTTGTGAGCATATCGCCGAACGCCAGGTAAGAGTTTCAGCTCTGCAGTTTGCTAGATGAGAGGCGTCATATTTGAAATATATATATTTTTTTTTTTCTCTCAGTCTATATGATGCAGTTTCATCTCTACTGAAGCATAAGATCCACAGATTACCTGTGATTGATCCACTAACAGGAAACACACTCTACATTCTCACACACAAGAGGATCCTCAAATTCCTTAAACTCTTTGTAAGTGTACAATCATTCAAACCCTCATGTACAGTGATTTGAAAAAGTATGTGCCCCCTCCTGATTTATTTTTTGTACAAAATGGTTTTAGATCTTCAAACAAGATATAACATAAAACAAAGGCAACCTGAGTACAGTTTTCAACTGTATTTATTGAAGTTAAAAAGTTATCCAACACATCACCCATGTGAAAAACTAATGTCCCCATTAAACTTAATAGCTGGTTGTGCCACCTTTAGCAGCAACAACTGCAACCAAATGCTTCCGATAACTATAGATCAGACTTTCACGACGCTGTGGTGAAATTCAGGATGGGGGCAAATACTTATTCACAGCACTGTACACAATTCACATTTTTAAACCCAAACTGGAGTTGATTTCTTTCTGTAACAGTCATGTTAATGTTTATGCAATGTTTATTTTCCCTGTCAGATATCTGAGATTCCAAAACCTGCTTTTCTCTCACAAACACTGGAGGATTTGGACATCGGAACGTTTGACAACATTGCCGTGGTGCACTCCGACACGCCACTGTACACTGCTCTGGGAATCTTTGTGGATCAGAGGGTGTCCGCCCTGCCTGTGGTGGATGAAAATGGTGAGTGGAACAGGAGAAAAAGAGTGCCAGTAATGTTGCTTTCTATCATACTGAATATCATCATGGCTGTAATTCGGCCATAGCCACAAGGTCACAGGTAATCGCAGCCTTGCTGATATTCAGACCAACATCATTGTGAGTGTGATATTGCTTTTATACCATGGTTCTATAAACAAGAATTTCATAGAGTATTTTTATATAAAATATAATATATTTTGTTGTTGTAAATTTTCACTTTGCCAACGAAAATAGTTGTAAACAAAGCCAAAGATCATTGCAATGCACAGACTGTCTGGAATGCCATGATCACAGACAAGTGAATGATACGAACAGTGTGTGTGCGCGCACGCCCCAAAAATCTGGTTTACAGTGAGGCACTTACAATGGAAGTGAATGTGACCGATCCGTAAACGTTAAAATGCGCACCGTTTCAAAAGTTTAGTCACAAAACATAACCATTATACATGCTAACATGATTTAAGTGTGATAAAATCACTAACTAACCTTATCTGTGTAAAGTTATTAGAGGTAGACCGATATATCGATTTCATAATTAATTGGTGCCAGTACTTGCTTTTTTGGAACTATCAGTTATCGGCAAAAAATCAATGCTGATATTTTTTTTCTTTATTCTTTGTGTTCCTCTGTGTTTGGTGCTAGAGGGTCCACATTTTTATTCTCACATTAATGCATATTTTGATTAGATAATCAAGCAAGGGCATGCAAAGAAAATGGGACTATATTGTATATAAAACTATTCATGTAGTCAATAATAAGGCTATAAAAAGCATAATTTGGTAAATACTTAAATATAGAGCACTGTAACAAAGCCAAGTCTCCGTAATTAAAAAATAAGAGTCAGCAGTGTGTTTTGGGCTTGATAATATTTAAAAGTTCTATGTTATGCACCAAATCTAAATTTTTTGAGCAGTTATTTTTGGCAATTTGGTTGGACATTAAACCACATCTAGGATTTTATTAATTTTGGTCTCTTGGGTTTGTGCCCATAATAGTAAGAGAAGTCTACAAATCGATTTTAAAACTATTGGCCTAATCGGTTAACTGCTTGTATCGCCAACTTACCGCATCGGCAAAATCCACTGCTGGTCGACCTTTAATAGTTATATCCAATTTTATGATGTCATTGTTATGGTGACTTGACACCGGTGAACCCTGTAATCTGGCATACACCGTAACGCCTATAAACCCCTAATTTTATCACACTAAAATCATGCCAACGCACTTGTGTATTTTAATATTTGTGGGCTTCCTTTTGTAAGCGCTTTCAGTTTATAGTGTTACATTTAAATCCAGCACACAAAGTTTATCCGTACATTTACATTTAGTCATTTTGCAGACACTTTAATCCAAAGAGATTTACAAATAAGGAACATTACAAGCAATTTGTCATGTAAAAAGTCAACAAGTACAAATGTTTGATAAATAATTATATATGTAAAATGAGATTACAAATGTGTTTTTGCTTTCTCTTTATTGGTTTTGACTCTCTCATTTCTATGGACAGGACGAGTGGTTGACATCTATTCCAAGTTTGATGTTATAGTAAGTATTTTTGTGTTGCTCTCTCAGACCAGAACAGCTGATATTGAGCGTGCGTGCGCGCGCGCGTGTGTGTGTGTGTGAGAGAGTGAGAGAGATGGTATTGCAGGTTCAATTTAACTCCGTCACAGCTGCTAGTGTGTGTGTTTAAAGTCTCTAGTCTTATTGATTAACTGGATTGAATTCAACAGCAGACAGAACACTTGTTCACAGTTTTATATGTTTGGCTGATTAAGCTGTGCACACTAAAGTGTAGGTGAGGTGCAAGGAGAGTAAAGTAGATGAAAACCCTTTACTTGATCGTTACACCACTTGACTTATTTAACGTAAAAAATCATGTAATTTTATTTGAGAAATGCCATAACGTATTTCAGAAAGGCCAATGTGGACCAAGAGTACATTTCTACAAACCTGACAAGTGTATTTTAACTCGATTCCAAAATATTTAGAATTGTTTCTGGGGCTTCAAGTGAAATATGTCTAAATTGTGTAACCGTCTGTTAAAAAAAAAAAAAAAAGCATTTCATTAAAAGCTTAAAATCTTGAAAGGAAAATCCTCTTTATTATTTCTTAAAAACAATTTACAGGGAAACAATTTTGTTTTTAAAAATATTAAAAACTACACCAAATCAGTGAGGTGGACATTGTGTTGTCATGTAAAAAAAGAGAGGACCCCTTTAGACCTTCTATTTCTCAAAATAGAAAAAATCTGATTCAGTATTTTGAAATCATGAAAAGCACATTTTGTTCAGGTCACCTGGAGCACCCTATGAAAACTCATGACTCATTGATACTTGCAAAAAATATTTTATTTTACCTTGAAATGTGTTTACATTTTATTTATTTTTTTAAACTAATGATTACATTGTGTACACTGAAGTGTATTCAAGGTACAAGGAATGGAGTTTAGTAACTAACTTCATAGTTACACCACTTAGACATTAAGTAAAAACATTTTGTCTTATTTATTTTTTTAATGTTTTTCAGAAATTACAAAGCCAACATGGACACAACGTTTATATTTTTACAAACCCGATACGTGTGTTTTAACTAAATTCAAAATCATTTTGATATATTTTTATGGGGCTTAAAGTAAAATGGTGCAATCATCTGTAGACAGTTAAAAAAAAAAAAAAGTTATTAAAAGCTGAAATTCTTGAAATAATAAATGTTGGAATAATTGTATTATGATATCTTTAAAAAAGATTTAAATTTGAAACAATTTAGTTTTTTAAATGTCTGTGCAACCAACATGCAGGTAACCTTTTTGTTGTCATGTAAAAAATAAACAAAACAGAGATGACCCCTCAGGACTGTGTTAAGTTTTTAAACAATATCAGATATTTTAAAATTTTTCATGAAAAAGCATGTTCAGGTCAATTGTATTCAAGATAGATCTAGAGAAAAGTAGTTTAATACACTCTACTTGACCATTTAAGTCACTAAACTACATTTTTAAAGGATTTCAAATTTATCACATCAGACATTATTTGTCGGTGACCCATGTACAGTATATGCATGCATCTCAGTCTAGTCACATTTTTACACGCACAGAATCTGGCAGCTGAGAAGACCTACAATAACCTGGACATCACTGTGACTAAAGCTCTACAGCATCGCTCGCAGTATTTTGAGGGTGTCCTCACCTGCAGAGCAAGCGAGACTCTTGAAGCCATTATCAATAGACTGGTGGAGGCAGAGGTGAGGAACACCGTAGTTCACCCTCGTATGCTCTTTGACTTGCTTCTGAAGAACACACAGGAGATGTTTTGAAGAATATCTCTCATTCTGTCTCTGTCTGCTGCTCTCAGGTTCACAGGTTAGTGGTCGTGGATGAGCAAGAAGTTGTAAAAGGCATTGTATCTCTCTCAGATATCTTGCAGGCTTTGGTGCTCACCAATGGAGAATGACGGTAAGATTGGTTCAAAGTGTAGTTTTTTTATTATATAAATGCTAACAGATTCATGAAAACGCATTCAAAATGTTATTTATCATGTTAACTTCAAAAATTTTTTTTTAGGAACAGCTTGACCCAAGTAGAAAAGGCTGAAGGAGGAGGTCTTTCTATCTTGCATGATTTCTGTGCAGCTGGATGGAGCACAGAGAAGTAGTCAGCCATATAACAGCCGTTTATTAAGCACAACGCATTTATTAGATATTCTATTGCTCCGATCAACACAAGATGAAAGAAAAAATGGCCTTTTGATGAAAAGACTCACAAAAATACAATTATTTTAGCAGCGGATGTGACATCAGTCCATCACTTTATTGGCTGCTTTGTCTACACAAAAGGAAGAAAAAAAAAAACAAGCAATAGAAATGTAGGTGAAAGCAAAGCAGCTGTTTGGATCACAAAGGTTGTACCTAGAAATAACATGTACTTGTTACACAAGTCGTAAAGGTGTTCAAGTATCACTGGAGAAGAAAGCTAGTGTTTAAATCTAGAATTAGAGACAAAAACATTCCGTTGATCACCTGAAAGCAGGTTTATGTAGTATGTTTTCGTTGGTATCTCAAAGGGCATTTTTTTTTTTTTTTTTTTTTGTTTGACAGTTGCTTATTTCACACAGGTAAGTTCTCTAAGTAACTTGACTGAAATGGACTGTTTCTAAATTGACACGGTCACTCTTTCAGTATTCAGGAGAGTGTCATTTCTTAGTTTTGTCTCATGAAGAGGCGTGTGGTTTGTGATTACAGGGGTCTCTCTGACACGTTGCCTGTGTGAAAATCAAAGTTTATTTTTAGTCCAGCGCTAAGAGCCATTTCTACTTCCTTTACAATGTGAAAACGGAGCAAAGATATGGGAGTGTTTTTGTAAAATAAAATTTTTTACATTTAATCAATGAATTTTCGTATAATCAGAATCCCCATACACCACATTGTTCAAGGCAACAGTGCTCACCCACTTTTTCAGCCTTCTTGGCTTGATAAGTATTTTCCCCATTTATTTCTTCCACAGGCATTTCAGAAAGTACCTCAAAAGAGTTGTAAGCCATGAATCAAACCAACCAGCTCCGAGGTGTATAACATCATTACAAAGTTTGATTTGAAGCAAAAAAAAAGTCCAAGTTTAAATTGATAATGAACTACAATCCATGCGATTGCTTCATGCAAACATTGTGAATGATGTAAAAAAAACTATGAAATAAGACACAATTATTAATTTTAAATGGTTGATTTTTAGTACAGAAACAATATACCGGTATTTAAATTTGATTGTAAAATATCCATATTTATGCAAATATAAAAGCAGTTCGAGCGTGTAGAGAGACTTGACTCGATTGTGCATTACCAATTTGGTCAGACATAAATCTACGTGATTCTCTGATTGATGGATAGTTTCTCTTCAAGATTCACAGGTGTAATTCTTCACTCGAAATCTCACTGTTAAACACACAAAAGTTGAAATAATGCAGACTAATGGCATCAAAATAAATTTTAACCTTGGACCTTACGATACGTCTGTCTTTAAAGGTCTGTAAGTTATAAAAATTTTGCCTGTGGAGAAAATAAATGATTTTTACGACCAGACCCAGACTGTTGCACTCATATACTGTATATATGAACGTGATCAAGAGGAAGATGGATGGTCACAAGCCATCAAACAAAGCTGATCTGCTTCAATTTTTGCGCCTGGAGTGGCATAAAATCACCCAACAGAAATATGAAAGACTGGTAGAGGGCAAGATGCATGAAAGCTGTGATTGAAGATCAGGGTTATTCCACCAAATATTGATTTCTGAACTCCTCCTAAGTTAAAACATTAGTAGTGTGTTGTTTAAAAATTAATATGAACTTCTTTGCATTATTCGAGGACTGAAAACACTGCATCCTTTTTATTTTAGCCAGTTGTCATTTTCTGCAAATAAATACTCTGACAATTATTTTAATTTTGGAGAAATGTTGTCAGTACTTAAGAATAAAACAAAAATTTTCATTTTACTCTCACGTACCTATAAAAAGTAAATCCAGAGAAACTGATAATTTTGCAGTGGTCTCAATTTTTCCCATAGCTGTATATTCATGTTATCAAGCAGAAATATGTCTTGGCTGTTTTGGCTCAGATGTGTTAACAATGCTCAGGTTATACATTGCAGAATTGTGTTCATGTATAGTTAGTGCCTAAAATGTTGCTACTGATTTCATTTCGCTTAAAGATCCACACTTGTTAAACAGCTAAAAATACTGTCATAAATGTGTTGACGTTTGAAGTATAAAGTGATTTTATAATTATAAAGAGTGAAGTTCAACAAAGGGACAGTCACAAGGAGTGAACATATCAAAATAATTGAGCAAAGCTGTTAAGAATCTTCCACTCCTCGATTACTCGCTGTAAATTATTGCGAAAATCTCATTGTGAGGATTGACTCATTTTAATGTAATTCATCTGAGTTGAAAACTGGTTTGTTGAACTTTTTAAAATGTGACCATTGAAACATCAAATTCAGAATATTTTTTTACAGGCCTGTTGTTTTTGGATGGCTTGCACTTGTTTGTTGTCTTTTTAGTATCGTATCCAGACTTGCTATGGAAAAAAGATAAATTTCACCATGATAATGTAAAATATTTAGCTGGTCTCTCTCTCTGTAATAATTTTTGAATACACTTAAATTTAAATACACCTGAACTGTTTTCTAATTCTCTCATGTGAAAGATGTTTTATTCAGTGCATGAGTAAAATACATGTTATTCATTTTGTCAAATGTTTTGTTTTGAGCAACAGTTTAATTTCTCAGAAAAATTTCAGAAGTCGGCAGCTGAATAAACCCTAAAATATTTATTGTACTTAAAACAAATCAGTTATAATCTTTGACATTGCAATTTAGTTTGTTACGGAAATATTTTAACATTTTTCCAGTATGAAAGTTTAAAATTCCAAGTTAAGTGGGAGGAAGCATGAATCAACACCGCAACAAACTCCAATAGAGCGCAACGTGACTTTCTGGCCGGAGCAGGGACTGCGCTCTACACTCTGTAGATGAGTGCACACAAGGTTAAATCTTTCTTTCAAACATCCAGATGGAGTACAGATGAATGTAACTCAAGTAGACAAAATGCCCATCCCTACTCCAGACGTTCAACTTTTACCATTCAAATCGTTGTCAATTATTTTTCTCATTACCATAATGCAATATAAAATGAATTGTAGAAATTATTTACAATTTGGCACTTTTTTTTTATTATTTACATTTTGCAATGTGTGTAACTCAAAGTTACAATGCAAAAAATCCTAATGGTCATAAAAAATATGCAAAATAGAAAAATATTCTATTTGCAAAGTAATACAATTTTTGTTTATCTTGATTTAAAAGCAAAATAGGATTTTCTTAACCGGTTCCATGAGAATCCAATAAAAATTGCTAAATTTTAAGAGACAGATGAGTTAAATGTAGGAAAATTGAATTTAGTACCAATTAATAATTATCCTTGTACATGATTGAAAAACTGAAATTCCTGAAAAGTCTCCATTTGGATTTTGGAAATACACTCAGATTATATTTAGGTTTTGAGGCCAAAAGATCACAGAAGCTTTTCTTTGTGACAATTCAAGACATGACACTCTGCAAGGCAATAGTCTTATTGTCACATTAGTTATCCAGCTGAGGTATCCACTATCTCTTTCCCCGCCAAACACGGAATTTTCCGTGTTTTATGAAAAAACGCTTCCCCAAAAAACACGGAATTTTCCGGGTTTTCGTGTTTTAGGTGTTATACGGTAAGGAAGACCCCTCCGCATGTTTTGAAAGAGTACGCAACTCTTTGATCAAAGAAACAGACTGCGATCGTCTCAAATATGAAGAAGTGGAGTATTGAGAAGCTCAAAATATCAGACATAAACATGCCTTTTTAATCAGCTTTTTGTCTGAAATGTTTTTTGACAAAACCGACCTCTGTTCAAGTTTGCCTAAAAGCAGAGGCTCAGATCTTTATTGTGATATATAGCATCTTCATATATTCATGGAAGAAAATATTCTGCGGGCCATTAAAATTTAGCGAAAATCGTCAAAAACCCTGGCGGTGGCTGGCGACTTTTTTTAAAAAAACGCTGGCGGGGAAAGAGCTATGGGAAATGGATAAAAAGTAATTTATTTAACCTAAACCCTGCCAAGCAGCAGACCATTTTTTTATATAGCTATAAATATATGTACACACTTTGAATTGGACAATTCGAAAAATGAATAAAAAAAGTACTCATTTTAACAGTATCAGCAAATACAGGGACAAACCAAATCCCACCCCCAAATAATTGTATGTGCAAGACTGACAGAAGGTTTCATGATTAGCAGTGTGCTAGTGCAGTCTTATCTTTTTTTAGTAGTGTTATAACTATATAAGGGATACTTCACTCAAAAATGTAACCCTGTTGTTTCCAACCCAATATGACCATTTCTTCCATGGAACACAAGAGATGCAGAATGACTGTCTCAGTCACCATTCACTTTAATTGTATAGGAGGAGGATGCAATTAAAGTGAAAGTGACTGAGGCCAACATTCTGCCTAACATCATCTATTGTGTTCCACAGAAAAATAAAAGGTTTTAGAACAACATGAATATGATTTAATAATGACAAAATAAAAACTTTTGGGTGAGCTATCCCTTTGAAAGTCAATCCTGTGTTACAAATGAGGATAACATATGTTGACATGGTATGTTTTCTTTTTGGATCCAATGAATTATAATGAATAAAAAAATAAATAAAAATCCAAAAGAAACATCAGAGCCATTAAACAGCAAAATTTCAAATATACCAATCTTTTTGGCTTTTCAAGAATGCACATTAATATATATTTTGTGTAAGGTGGCTTTGAATTGTTGCAACATACAGAGCAACCGAGAACTTGCTATTTCGATTGTCAATACACTCAAAACGCCAGACAAATGAGACATCAGTCCTGAAAAAACATTCTTGAGACAGTAAAATTAAATAAATTCACATAAAATGAAAGGACTGGTGACCATAAACCCTGTACAGCTATTTCAAGACATTTTCTACTGTTAAAAGCGCAATACAAATAAACCTGAATTAAAATTGAATCATCACATTTAAAAACAAACCACAAAACAAATGACTTAAAATAGCTACAACCACATAATTGTCTACTGAATAAAAAGTAAAACTGATAAGAAAAAAAGATAACATTATAGAAACTAAATTTACATCTTGCATATTCCATATGGATGCAGGGAGTGACCGATTGGCAGTAGTATTTCAGAGTTTGTGAGACAAACAGAATATCCATCAAAGGTCAGTTGTCATAAATACAGTGTATAAGGTATAAAGAGGTTCGCTTTTTAACTGCAAAATTTTCAAGTTAAATTTTCAAGTGGTTCTTCTCATTGCAGGCCCAGTGAATGAAAAATAAAATCTTTCCTCTAGAATCACATAATAACAGCCTCATCTTAACCTGCCTTAAGAAATGGTTCACCTATAATTGAACACGCAGTCACCAATTAGTCACCTATTTTATTCCAAACCGTATAACTTTGCTCTGTGAAACACTAAGAAATAATCACATTAATTTGTTCTTTTCATAATAGAAAATAGTCTATTGCACGGAAGTTATGCGATGACCAACAAGTCATTAAAGGAATATTCTGGGTTCAAAACAAGTTAAGCTCAATCGACAGCATTTGTGGCATAATGTTGATTACATAATGTTGATAAATTATTTAAAAGCTTAAAATTGTATAAAAGCACTTCCATTAATTCTGTTAAAACTGGTGAATTATTTTGAGCTGTAGAGTTGTTTAAATTGTTGTTTTTACATATTTAGGTATATAACTTTACACAGAAAAGGGTTTTTATTTTGTAAGATCACATATATGGTTTACATCTTGTGGCTATACTTTTGAAACCGTGAGTATTTAAAGGTTTATGGATTGGCCCCTTAGACTTCCATTGTAAGTGCCTCACTGTAACCCAGATTTGAGCTTTTTTAAAGAAGGGACAAAAATTTTAATTCATATTTGTAGTGCTCTACACACTTGTTACCCTCCGCTGCAGTTCTCAAATCTCATTCGCACATATTCTCATAGGTTTGACATCTAAGATGTCAGGGGTTCTTGCACATTTTATGATGATCATGACAAATTTGAACTGGGAATTAAATTTGAGCGCTTTGGTGAAAACAAAATTTATTAGTCTTTATTGGTCTGCCCGTCACTTAAAAGATGTTGTATGACATTTATAGTGCTTTTTTTTGGTCATTTTAGAGCTGCTTTTGTTTGTATGGAAAAGAGCAGTGTGGACATTCTGCTAAACATCTTGTGTGTTTCACTGAAGAAAGAAATACAAGTAATTCAGGTTTGGAACAACTTGAGGGTAAATAAATATCAGAATTCCCTACAAATAATTTCCAATTAGTCCTCAGCTAAAATGTGCGTTATCAGTGTCCAATCAATTTTAGTGTAATTTACTGCTACAGTGAAATGCAAAACACTTTTAGCTAAAGAAAACCAAAAATTCAATATAACATTTCCAGTACTTGACATAGTTCTTACTGGGCTTTACGGACCAAACCTGTGACCCATACGATTTCCACCATTCATAACACCTGATTGCCAAATGCTCAGAAAGTAAAAACATCAAGTGAAGAACCCAACACTTTAAATTAGCTTAGTCAAAGGATTCGTAAATTAAAAGAAAAAAAAGGGTAAGTTATTTACATTTCCACACTTTAAAAATATACTATGTACAGTAGCGTTGTTGCCCATGGAGTCAGAGATGAAATTTGAATGGCAATAAAAAAATAAGGACAATATGAACGATCTAAAAGCTAAAATAAATAGATATCTCCGTACCAATCAGTAGTAAGTATAGACGTGTGTGCCAGTATGCGATTCCAAAACCAAGATGGCTATAATCCACTTCATTATCACAAAACCACCATAATAATGTGCAAATAAGGTTATTTTGTGCTAATAAAAGAAAATGACTGATCATGTCTCAAGACCATTAACCAGCAGTACCATCAGGTTAAATGTGTCTGATCTGCCATTCTTGCACTAATTCACACCATTTACCAAGCTAAACTGTCCGTTATGTCCTCCACCAAACTGGAGTGTGATCTATCTGCATCAGGTTTCACAACATAGTTTACAGAGCTATATTTGAGCCTAAACTGCTTAAACGAGGTAGTGTGCTAGCTTTTGACAGATCTAAGACCAAAAGTGCATCAAAACCACAAATCTTCTTATGATATTTTTTTTTTAACCAGTACTTTTTTTCTTGTTTTTGAAGTACAAATATTCAAACTTCCATAAAACAAGATAAATGTACAAACAAAAGTTACATTTGGTACTTTGACCAAGTTAGATATACTTTTGACGGTGTTTTATTTGTTCTTACCCCATTGGAAAACTGTTGCTTAAAACTGTTTTCAGCATAAATCTAACAAAATGCTGTGATGTTAAAAAATATATACATTTCCCGATAAATAGAAAAAGTCAGCCAAGATTCATTCTTTGAATCAAATATTAATATATTAAATTCTGCTTCTCGCATAAAAATATCTTGTTTTAAGGATGTTTAGATATTTTACAAACAAAAAGACATACTGATTAAGAAAATAATTTTTGCTGTATATCTTTAGCAAACAGTTGGCTAGAAATTAAAAGGGTTACTAACAATACCTAGTCATTCTAGAATTCCTGTTTTTAAACAAGTGATCTTTGGGGATTTAAAGAGAAATGTTATGTTAAAAATGTGTTCAGCAAAGGTTAGTTATTTGCTGTGTCAGTAGTACTTGTTTTGGGTATTTATTGGAGTTAATTTCAGAGGATAAAGACTGGAATATGAAAAGAAGGAAGAGACGGTTGCAGAAAGGGCTTTAGGGTACCATAGGATTCAGTAGATTTGGCGGTGGGGATGAGGTAGCCTCTGTCACAACTTAGTGGGCAGAAATACTTTTCTTTCAAATTGGCAGGATAGTTTAGAGTGGTAGTGTTTCTGTACACTTTTGCTTTCCTGGGAGTGTTACAGTCTGTCACAGAAGGTAGCATTTCATTTAGATTTTGACATCTTCGTCCACGCTGAGTTGAGATAGGGTTTTTTTTATACGAAGAGCCGTCAGTCGGGCAGCACCGTTCGCATACCAACACTCTCGCATGATCTTCCCCATCACGCGCAATGCCTGGAGGGAGGAAAAACAGTGAATTTAGGGACTATTTACAATGTATATGTTTTTATTAAAGCAATCATATCGTTGAAAACAGGATTTTGTTTTATTTGCTTTCATTTAATAAAAAAAAAGTTTGATGTACTATGGGGTAAAGGAAGACCGATATATCAGTTTTACCAAAAATGGTGCAGATAGTTGCTTTTTGGAAAAATCTATAATGTAGTTTTATTCCTGATTAACACAATAACATGAGGATTTGCTTTATCTAAATCTTTTATCATTGACCATATTCATATCCTCACTTCAATGCATATTTTGTAATTTGAAATAGATACTTACGTTTTTAAATCGAAGTGAGGGCATGCAAAGAAATATGCGACTACATGGAAATGTAGTCCCATCAGCAGATACATCGTAGCTCATCTGGAGATATTTATATATTAGGGCTGTCAATCGATTAAAATTTTTTATTGAATTAATTACATGCATATAAAATATTTTGCTGAGAAAGCCCATCATATAACAATAATTCAATATTTAATGATTATACATATTTATATCAATATATAATTATCTTTATATATATATATATATATATATATATATATATATATATATATACACATACACACACGTGTGTATATACACACATTCACATATACATATATATATATATACATACATATATATATATATATATATATATATATATATATATACATACATACATACATACATGCATATATATATATATATATATAAAAATATTCAGATAATTACAATGCATTACATTCTTGTAGCAGAAGAGTTAATCATTCATAAGACAATGCAAAAAGCGGCTTTAGAATACAATGTATTGTTTACTACCATATTATTGATCATAATCCAATCATTGGCACACTGTTCACAGCAATCCATTTCACAAGTGAATTTGTCAATCAGTTCGAGATTTATTATGAGGGCTTGTTTAAGGACCCAGTCAATTTACACATACTTCAGACATGCTTGTGTAGCATCTCGGGTGCGTTGTGTCAAACATAAAATGTTTAGGTCACTGTGTCAAGTTAAATATAGTTTAATACTCAATCTTTAAACACATCTTGAGATCCCTTAGTTCGGTTTTGCGCTCCAAGTCTTTTGAACGCAAGAACGTAACACATGTTTGTGTTGTTCTGCCTACTGAAGTGTTTTCTTCACTGTATATACTGCGCGTTGCTCATCCAGCTGAAATTTCACTTACTACCCTCTGGAGTAAACAGGTGGAACTACAAGCTTGCATTTCTCAGGAATCTTCCTTATTATGGTCCAGGGTCAGTGCGATAAATTGCGTTAATTTTTTTAACGCATTATTTTGTTTCAAATTAATCGCACTGAATTAACGCGTTAAATCGACAGCCCTAATATATATATATATATATATATATATATATATATATATATATATATATATATATATATATATATATATATATATATATATATCACATACATACATACATACATACATACATACATACATACACACATATATTTATACACACACACATACACGCGTGCACACAAATTCTTCATCCGATTATATACACTCACCTAAAGGATTATTAGGAACACCTATTCAATTTCTCATTAATGCAATTATCTAATCAACCAATCACATGGCAGTTGCTTCAATGCATTTAGGGGTGTGGTCCTGGTCAAGACAATCTCCAGAACTCCAAACTGAATGTCAGAATGGGAAAGAAAGGTGATTTAAGCAATTTTGAGCGTGGCATGGTTGTTGGTGCCAGACGGGCCGGTCTGAGTATTTCACAATCTGCTCAGTTACTGGGATTTTCACGCACAACCATTTCTAGGGTTTACAAAGAATGGTGTGAAAAGGGAAAAACATCCAGTATGCGGCAGTCCTGTGGGCGAAAATGCCTTGTTGATGCTAGAGGTCAGAGGAGAATGGGCCGACTGATTCAAGCTGATAGAAGAGCAACTATGCCTGAAATAAGCACTCGTTACAACCGAGGTATGCAGCAAAGCATTTGTGAAGCCACAACACGCACAACCTTGGGGCGGATGGGCTACAACAGCAGAAGACCCCACCGGGTACCACTCATCTCCACTACAAATAGGAAAAAGAGGCTACAATTTGCAACAGCTCACCAAAATTGGACAGTTGAAGACTGGAAAAATGTTGCCTGGTCTGATGAGTCTCGATTTCAGAGTCAGAATTTGGCGTAAACAGAATGAGAACATGGATCCATCATGCCTTGTTACCACTGTGCAGGCTGGTGGTGGTGGTGTAATGGTGTGGGGGATGTTTTCTTGGCACACTTTAGGCCCCTTAGTGCCAATTGGGCATCGTTTAAATGCCACGGCCTACCTGAGCATTGTTTTTGACCATGTCCATCCCTTTATGGCCACCATGTACCCATCCTCTGATGGCTACTTCCAGCAGGATAATGCACCATGTCACAAAGCTCGAATCATTTCAAATTGGTTTCTTGAACATGACAATGAGTTCACTGTACTAAAATGGCCCCCACAGTCACCAGATCTCAACCCAATAGAGCATCTTTGGGATGTGGTGGAACGGGAGCTTCGTGCCCTGGATGTGCATCCCACAAATCTCCATCAACTGCAAGATGCTATCCTATCAATATGGGGCCAACATTTCTAAAGAATGCTTTCAGCACCTTGTTGAATCAATGCCACGTAGAATTAAGGCAGTTCTGAAGGCGAAAGGGGGTCAAACACAGTATTAGTATGGTGTTCCTAATAATCCTTTAGGTGAGTGTATATATGTGGTATAAAAAGCTTAATGGAGCCAAGTCAGTGACATTTCAAAATGTGTGTTTTGGGCTTGTTTACTGACACATTCTGCACAAAACCTTCCAATCCAATTGTTTTCTGGTTATTGGGATTTTGGTTGCACACACTTCTGGGATTGTATTAATGTTGGACTCTTGTAGCCTCTGTGTATGTAACTGTCATAGTAAGGAATTTTGTAATATTCTATAAATCGATTTTAAAAACTATCAGCCAATTAATCAGTTATCTGTCTTTTCCACCACCCTAGTTTAACACTATTGGCAAAATCCACAATCGGTCAGGTCGACCTCTACTTTGGGGCACTTTCAACGAATAGCAGTGCCTTCAGCCCAGCTGTGCAGGTCATCAGCAGCGAGCCACCTATTTTCAATGTTTTGCCCCATTAATCCCAGAACATCTCCTGCTGGTGGGGCAGCGGTCAGGGACGTCTCCCTGTTGGCCAACTGTCACAGAGATGTGTACTTTAACTCTCTGTAACTCCGTGCCACCAGATCCGTATGGCATACTACCTCAGCACAAGCCCTCACCACATATTACCCAGGTTCCCTATTCCTCAGTTTCTTACTTCTGAACACCCTTTTCAGAACATGAAAAATAGCTAGTTTCTAACATCACATTTTCCAAATTATAAAATTGGCCATAAAGCTCAACGATCCAGCCCTGCAATTGTAAAGTTATTGTAAGAAAAATTATCAAACTAAATTTTTGTTCTTATTACATTCTGCAACATTGTAAAACTCCTAAAATGTCAATTTTTAGATTAAGATCAATAACAACCATATATAAAGTTTTAGCACCTTTTTTCACAAAATAAAAATCAGACTTTTTTTTTATCTGACATTTTCAAGTTCTATATTGTACCTTATTTGTGGAAAGTGCCATGTTGACATACTCAAATATTCAGAACTCAAAACTCCACCTAGACCATTTATATAAACTGACATGAAGAAATACATATGCTATATGAAGCAGGGTTGTGAGCTCTCACCTCATAGCTCTGCCACCAGTTGGGGATGTTGGGTCGTAACCTCTGGTCACACACCACCTTCCTCATTTCCTCTATAGAAGGGTCAGAGGGCACCAGGTCATAGTAGGGCAATTGGTACTCTTCATGAATACCTGACAGACACACACACATACATCCACAATCTATTAATCAGTACAGAAATGTATCTTACTATTTTACATATTAGGTGGGCAGAAAAAAAATTCAAAATTCAGTTTGTTCACCAGTGATAGACTGATATATATATATTATCCAGGCCGGTCAATCTGTCGATATTTTGCCATTTAAAGATTACTGGCATCAGCCCATTTCCAAACTCAATTGAAAGTCTAATGAAGTTTGATCAATTATTGTGTAATATAAGTGTTCATTTAAATTCAGCAATTCTGTGCACATTGGTCAGTAAAAAAGAAACAATGCAGACCAATTGTCTCAAGTGTAACATCTTTTTAGAAAAAAAACGTGTTTAATTTCAGTACCCCCAGCATTGCAGCGGCGAGTGATCTCCCAATACACGAGTCCCAAGGCGTAGATATCAGCGCATTTAAACGAGTCAAAGTGACACATGTTTATGCTCTCTTCCAGAACCTCAGGTGCCATATACCTGATGAACACAAATAAAATAGTTATTAAAAAAAAAGTGAAAAGTGAAAAAACACAACTCAAAACAGCAAAACACAAATGACAGCAAAACTATATTTTGAGGCAGCTTATTTTAATAGTTTATAGTTGTTTTCTGATTCACAGGGTCCAAGTAGTGTTCATTGAACAGGGCATATTTGTAAAAGTTGCCATGCAATGGACAGACAACACTTAAAATTGTTTTGAAAAAGTTTTCATTATGATGACATGATATACTAGGAGAGTCCCCTGTTCACCATTCAGTGTGAACACTGGTAAACAAATATAATAAATGGCCATATTTTCAGATATACTGTATAAATGTATATAATACATCCATGTGTGTTTATTTAAAAATGCAACACAATTGGGTGATTGGAATGTACCTGTCTGTTTTTTCATGTTTGCAGATGTCTCTATAAATAAAAAAGGTTGGAGTACCTCTTAGTGCCAACACGTTGGTTGGGTGCAATGTCGATGGTGTCTGTGACAGACTCGTGACGAACTGCCAGGCCGAGATCAGCGATAGCACACGTACAGTTTTTTTTCACCAAGATATTTTTTGATTTCAGGTCACGGTGAGCGATGCCAGGCTTACCTGTTGACCAACAACAAAAACATCAGCTATAAAACTACACCCCGTGTTATTATAGTTTTAACAATCCTTTTGTCTTAGGGTCCTGGGATATGAAAAGAATGTTACAAATACTGCAAAGTTTTTGGAACTAAATGTTGTGACTTTGTCAAGACCATCAAAACAAACAAAAAATGTTATCTGTTTTTGTTTAAAATTGTTTAAGGGAAATAACTATTTAAAACAAATTGTTCTTTCCATTATCTTAATGGTTCAATTTTGACCCGTATGGGAAGAACCAGCTGCAGCCTTTCACCTTTGGACTTTATGGATGTTATGCTGCTTTAAATATCATTTCATTCAAGATGACAGTGTCAAGACATATGTCGATTATAAATATGTACTTTTTTCAGGGTTGCTGCAGAGTTTTTAAAATGTAAGACTTTTTAAGACCTGAACAAATACAATTAATACCGCATCTCCATCCCAAAACAAACCCACGCAATCTCAAAATAAATCATGCATCACAGTCTCTTAAACAGGCAGGAGCACACATTCAACATGGCCTTAACATTGTTTATAACTAAAACAGGGTAAGCTGAATGCAAGTTTAAAATATTCAAGGCATGTTTTCCACATTTATAAATCACATTAAAATTGGTTTATGTACCATTACATAAATAAATACAAGTAAGAGGTCGACCAATATAGGATTTTGCTGATTCGATAATGTGTTGAAAGGCAATTAATCTGCAAAAAGTTAAAAACAAAATCTATAGCCTATACAAAATGTTCTTAGTCTTTCCTTCCTGTAATGGGGAGGGCCAGACAGAGGCTACAAGAGTCCAAATGTAATTATATTCCAGATGCAGTTTATGGTGCAAACAAAATACCAATAACTATGGAAAAACAATATACATTTGATTCATAGTGCAGAACTTTTAATTTTAAAGGTTGAAATACACCGGGGACTCTTATTATGAAATGTTTGCACTTTACTGCTTCTAGCTGCTCATTTAAACAAAATAAGGGAAATAAAATGTGCACACCAGCAATGATCTACAACGTACTACAATATAAACAATTAAACATTGTCATATTTCATCAACACTATATCATCATCATCAAAAGATGATCATTAGTGATCGCTTGTCATAAATATCTGATATGTCCTATTGATTGTGATCTGCTCTGCAACAGCTGGAAACACTCACAAGCCCCCATGTGCTTGGAGAAAATACAACAGTCATGTTTTTACTTTGAAGGATGCAGCATATGCACTTATACAATAAATCATATTCTTTTGATGTTTGATACTCACATTAGGTCATATCACGTTTCCTGTTTTTCTGCCTCCAAATTTAAGACCTCTTTGAATAAAAATTAAGATTTTTTTTGTATCATTTAAGATATAATAAGACTTTATGACCATTCATTCAATACATTTTAAGACTTAAGGGTCCATGGGAACTCTGTTATTTAGTATTGAATAGTTTAAAAAAACAGAAAAAAACAATACTATTTAACCCAATATTTGTGTTCTAATTTTTCACACTTAAGAGTATCATGTCGTTAGCTTAGCAACATGCTATTATCTGACGCTAATGCTACTATCTGAATGCTGTATAATATGATATCCTTGACAAAAGCACACACACACACTCACCCTGAGTGCCCAAAATCTCCATGTGCAGGTGTGCCAGTCCACTGGCAGCTGACAGTGCCAGTTTAATCATGCCTTCAATGGTGACTGAAAATCGGTTCAGATAGTCAAACAGAGAACCGTTCTCATGATAGTCTGACACCAGCCACAACTGAGTCCATGTGCCATTATCTGTGGCAAAGAGAACAAAATATAATTAAACCATAACTCACTAGATAACAAAATTAATTATATACCAGCTTATAAAAATGCATTCCTTGTTTGTTTATTTACCTTTGTTGTCTGCTGCAATGAAGCCCAGAATATTCTCATGTCGAAGCATGATGGTCTGATAGATTTCAGCTTCACGAAACCAGGAGCGTTCTTCACGAGAGGAGAAGATCTTAACTGCAACATCTCCTCCTCTCCACTTACCCCTCCACACCTCCCCAAACCGACCTTTACCGATGATCTCCTGCAGTACTATAGTACGAGCAACTGTTCTTTGGACAAATAGAGGCAGACCTGTTTAAAGAGAGCAAAAAGCATCTCTGTTATTGTGGTCTCAAGACATGGGTTGGGTATCACATTAAATGCAAGTCTATTGGATTTCTTTTAATCTACCGCATGAAAAATATATGCCAATAGAACACCTCTCCTCAACATGATTTGAGATATCCTTCATGTCCGTAGCACAAACGGTGCAGGACAAATCATGAGCTGGAGTTCAAGAGAAGCTGAACACACCCCGAATCCATTTGCACAATCCTTCCAATACTAACCGGACCCAGATCCAGAAGTGGAGAGGTCATAGATGAGGTCATGTAAGGTCTTGTCCTTGGCCAGAAACATGTGTTCAGTGCTGGGATCCTCCACCTCCAGTCTCTGTCGGTGACTGTAAGCCCTTTGGTTGTGCTGGAAGAGGAACATCCCCAGCAGAACCAGAACACACAGCACAAACAGTGGACCTGCCACTACTGCTGTGAGCTCCACTGGACCCCAATCCTGGCCTGCATCCAAGCGGTTTGTCAATGACAGAGGAAACACTGGATTAGTCTCTCAAATGTTATCACCATTTCACACAAGCAGGTTTATGGGAAACTGGGCATTTCATAAGTAATACTCACTCTGAAGGCCACTTGTAGTAATAAGGGTACAGGGCATTTCTATCTCATATGTGCAGATTTATTGTGCACTCCATACAACGACATATGAAACTTTATTATTAATAGACTGATAACTTTGCACGTAGCAGCACAAATCTTGTTTATAGTCATAAATATTGATTGGAAATAAAATTTGTATGTGAAATGTCTCATTTAAAGATGCATAAAAGAGTTTCACAAGAGCAGTTTTCCTTCCTGTGTTTAGTGCATTTCCTATTGAACAGGAAGTTGGGACAAGCCTGTCCTTTTTATATAGCCAACAGGCTTTAGTTTAAGTCACAGCTTGGAAAAATCATGATTTGCTTCTTGCTATTGCTAGTCAGTAGAAGGTAGTATCAGTGGGAAGGAAATTCTCATTCTAGAGAGCATTTTATTGGACAAAAATTTAGATACACCTAATTTCAAGATTTTTTGGCTATTTTTCTAGAAGAGAAATACAGTTAATATTAAATGTGAATATTTGCTCAAAGTGAATTTTGTCATGTTTAAGGAGTACATACAGATCACCTCAAAACTAAAATACATTGACTAAAGGCCCTGGTGTACTTGATTCGAAATCAAAGAACGAATGGGTGTGGCATCATTTCGCACCAAATCTAGCCAAAACAAAGGTGTTTTTGAGGTTGTTTTGTAACAGCTTGCCATCACAAGCCAGGAAAACGTCCTTTCGGCTGCCAAGTCATTGGTAGGTGCGACCTGGAGCTCAACTTACTTCGAAGCCGGCAGCTAATTCCGGTTCAGTCAGTTCAGCCCAGTCAACATGAACACACAGGTGAGCAAAGTAATTAGCATGCTGGTGCAAACTTATGAACATCTGTACGATCGTTGGCGTAGAGACATTTTTCAAGAACATGTTCTGCAAAAAAAAATTTAAGTCTACAATAGGAATCAAATCTACTCGAATACTCTTAAGTACCCATTCAATCTGTTGTTTTATATGCTTTATCACTCATGTGCCATCTGCAGCCGAAAGCATTTCACACATCTGCTGTAAGATATGCCTTTCATTCTTTTGTCTGTATTCCACCCATTAACTCTTTTTATACACCCATCTTTGCAGTAGTATCAGTGACAATATTAAATATATAGAACAGTACTTTTAGCTTAATTTTAAAGGAAATTTGTCTTTAAAATAATTATAATAAAATAAACGGTCAATCTTAACTTTTCTTGATTCAGGCTTAGTTTAAAAGATCATGAACCAAACTGTGATGAGCAGGGGTGGAAAGAGTACTGAAAAATCATACTCAAGTAGAAGTACTGTTACTTCCCAAAAAATGTAGTGTGAGTAGAGTAAAAATAGCTGTCCTAAAAACTACAAGTACGAGTAAATAGTAGCTCATTTAAAAGTACTCATGAGTAGTGTAGTTTCTCTCTCTTTTTCCGATAAACATCAAATCATTTTATTTCCCAGCCCTATTGATAACATTTCATAAATCTCTCACAGCAGCCCAATAATCTCAGTGATAGACAGTTAAATTACAGGCTACATTATAGACACACAGAATCTAGTAAGCAGAAATATGAAATTTACCTCAATATATTTCTTCAATTTAGAGGCAGGATTAATGCTGATATCTGGCTTGAGCAAGTTAAACTCGCATGACACGATCATGCAATTGGCCTTTATCACTACGAAAATCCCTTCCAGGTGCGGCCGATTATGTTCAGCTGTAAACTGCTTGTGGCATTCTCCACGTCCATAACAGATGGCGCCAGATCTGCAGTTCAAGTTTTTTTTATGTGTGATTTGATTGGATTCACGAGACTCTCCCTAGCCAATCATATTGATAGATACAAATAAAATCAGGACAGGGAAATAGCGAACACAGACGGTGGGAAAATAGCAGAGTAAAAGTACAGTTACAGCACTTATAAATGTACTGGTAAAAAGTACACAATTTTAAAACTACTTAAAAGTAAAATTCTTGGGAAAAATTAGTTAATTACAGTAATGTGAGTATTTGTAATTCGTTACTTTACACCCCTGGTGATGAGTCTCGTGAACCGCATCATGACATGAGTGAATCGTTACACCTCTTCATTAAATCATCAATAAATGGTTAAAACAACTCTTACTGATCTCATGTGAATTTTACTCATAGAATGAGTCATTGATAATGTGAGATTTGTAGTCTTGTGTGTCCTCTTATTTAAATGCTTCCCTAAACTCCTCCCCCAGTGGTGTGGCCAGTGTCTGAATATTCACAAACAGTATACTGTTGCTAAGCTGTTTTGATCTTTTTGGCTCTGAGCAAAAAAGAACTTCCCCGGGGCCTTTAAAGCCACAAAATTGTAATTTTAAGAATTTAAAATAAATCATGCAAGAAATAGCTTACATTAGTCCTGTTAAGAGGTTTATAAATTCCTAGGTAAGATCTTCAAATTATTTGTGAGGAATCACCACCCTAAATTAAATAAATCACAGCTAAATTAATTCTTTAGTCAACAGAGTTTGTAAGTTGTCTGTGAGGAAACACCTTCGTAAAAGTATTATATTGTTCACTTTAATTTAAAGACTGTATTAACAACGTTTTGAACTGGCTTTTAAAGCTGATGAAATTGGTTGATAGTTTTTGTATAGTACTGATGTATTGATGCTCACCGGTTTGTAGTCTGAGGACAATGCTGTTGCAGTAATCTGTATAACAGCAGTGTGTGTTCATCAGTCCTTCAGCACTGAGGCAGTAAAACGGCTGACCTGGAGGAACCAGTTTATCTTTTTGAATGCAGAGCCGCACATGCTGCTCCTCTCCATCAATGATAGATGTGGAGGCCACACATGCCCCATTTGTCTCGCACCTAAAACCATTCTTTTCACAGTGTGGTAAGGTGCAGTTACAGAACAGAGCTGCAGAGAGAAATAACAAAAATAAATTTTAAAACTTTGAACACTGTTTAAGAACACTCAGCAGTCAATTCAGCAGACCAGTGGACTGTTATATCCTATTTCTATAGCAGGTGGTGACATTCATCAATCCTAAAACGGTTTAATTAGTGACCGATGAATTGATCGTAGAAACCACTGGTGCCAATGGTCTCTACGAAATCAACTTAAGCTTACAATGCTTTTGGGAAACACAGCCCAGGCCAATTTGTTAGCCAATTGAAGGGTGAGGGTCAAAATCCCTTGGCTCTTCAGATATATCAATATATAATATATATATATATATATATATATCTGTATTCTGTTGCTTAACTTCTTTAATAAAGTGATGAATTAACTATATGCATGATCACATAATCAGTTCTATTTTCTTATGCATAACTGAAATATACTTTGAATCATATGTGTGTTGAATGTTAATTAGTCTCTTTTAGGAACATTCCAGAGTCTCTCTGTCCTGCTCGTCGGCTGAAGGTCTTTTGGGGGATAAGCTTATTTGTGACGCTCTCCAGCCTCTCAGGGGAGGGGGTCAGGGGGAATGCATTAAACATGTGTTCCACATGTATTCTGTGTTTGATTGTTACCTTTCCATGACTAATTATATGGTTTAAAGTCCTATGTAATACTACCTGAATAGTAGAAGTGTGATTTTCTATTATTATTTCTTTAGGGAAGAAATGTATGTTATTTCAACCCTCTCCTCTGCCCGAGGAGTGAATATTTTATCTCTCTGTTTTGGTTTAAATGGCCTGATAATGTGTGCTCTGGCTCTCTTGTGCCCAGAGAAGAACTGTCATTCGTCAGTGTTTTGTGTGTGCGTTTGACCTTCTACCCAGTTTTTGAACCAGGGATGCACACCAGGCCGACTCGAAGACGCCCCGCGACCATCTGCGAGGTCACTTCAGATGTAAATCTCGGGCGCGGACGACAAGTGCGCTGATTAATGTTGATAGGCCATTTAACTATCTATATGTTGTGACTTTATGTTCTTTTAGCCAATCAGGAGTAAAATAATGGAATGTACGTCCTTGCAAATGGTATAATTGATGTAAGATTTTGTGTAAGGTACGAGTTAGCTTTCGATCTCCTCGTGAGACTTTGTCGCTGGCTCTACCAATTTCACGGCAAACTATTCTTCAGTAAATTTTGATTCTTTAATTGAATTTCTCGACTCCTGGTTTTCTTTCTCCATATCTGGTCCGGGTCATAACTCTTATAGCCCTAACAGTTTGGTGGAGGATTCGGCGGGCAATCACTCCGTGGTGACATCTCTGGCAAATCAGCTAACAAGGTAGGAAGCTTTTATTAATTGTTAGGGCTGTCTGACTGGAAGAGATTTTTGAAGGGGAGCGGGAGAGCTTCACTCCGACGAGGCGAGTGAAGAGTAATTTAATTATACTATTGAGAGTATAAGAAGTCGCTGAGAGAGCTGTTAAGGGTTAAAACAGCAAACAGCGCAAGTGAAACGTGCTCTGTGGGGTGCCCAGGTGGGCATTGGTGTAGCACCACCCCGGCAGAGTGGCACCGTAAACCTGCTCAATCTCTTCCACCTCTGATAGGGGTACCCCGAGCTTAGTGAATCAGGCAGTTAGGGATTCAGATATTAGGTATAAAATAAAATACAATAGGGATTGTTTTGCCAGGGATGCATCAGGAGCGGTCCCAAGTAAATAAATAAATTATGACCCAAATTGGTATGGATCAGTATATGTGACCAGGATGTTTGTGAAGAATACTTTGTGGTGAAATTGGTAGAAATCCAGTATTGTTGCTGCTATAGTTAATTTATCCGCGTAAAATATTTACTGCTAAAATCTTTTCGGTAGTGATTTTCAACTGTGACCAAGAAACATGTCTGATAAAGAGAATTTTCTGAGTAGTTCTGACCAAAACGAGGAGGGCACATGCTGTAAACAGCTCTGCTCTGACGAGCTCAAATCAAAGAAATGTGCACAGCTCATTAAGAAAATGGTCAGTCAGGGGTTTGATTCTGATTGGAACGTCATGCAGCAGATTGACTGGCTGCAGAACAAAAAAGACGCTGATAGGGCCAAATATCTATCAGTGTTTGCCTATTCATGGATTTGTAAACTGGGTGGTATACCGTTAAACCATGAAAAGGCAATTCCAAATGTGATGGACAGATGGTCTAGTTTGATTGCCCAGCGTGATAGAGTGGCAAAAATTATTGGGCAGGAAGTCGGCTGTGATCTGTGTAGTTTGAGTAAGGGTTTCGAGGCTGTTTGTGAAAAAGCAGAAAATACTGTGAAAAATGAGACTGTGAAATGTGATAAGATTTTCTGGGAAAAAGTGTGTGTGTGTGCTCTCAGCTTGCCTGACAGAAAAACAAATGCAGTTCTATTTTGATAGCAGGGAACACTGAGGCACCCTATCAGTGATCAAGGCCAAAGAGCAGCTGTGAGCAGATTTGGGCCCCTTTGTGACAGAATGCAATTAAACCAACAGATTGGGCTAAATATGTGCAGAAGTGAAACACAGCAAAACTATAGGAGCATTTATGTCAAAATGTGATTTTGAGATCGAGGTACAGAGAACTGTAACTGCTATTGTGGAGAGTGCGGTGGAGAAACATGGAAGGGGGCTCTGACAGAAGCACCTCCTAGGTTATGGGTTAAACACAAATATGATGTGGGTTTAATCATAGGATGTGAACCGGTTGTAATAACCCCAAAATCTGATTACAGACCGTGTCAAGTGCAATGCCCCCTAAAAGAGGAGGCATTGCAGGGTATTATGCCAGTTTTTGACTCCTTGTTGAAGGAGGGCATAATTATAACATGTCATGATTCTCCAGTTCGCACTCCAATCTTCCCTGTGAAGAAAATAAGAGATAAGAATTCACCAACTGAGTGGCGATTTGTGCAAGGTCTTCAGGCCGTAAATTCAGCTGTCATTGCTAGGGCTGCACGTGTACCAAACCCTTACACAATTTTGTCACAAATTCCGCAAAATGCAATGTATTTTACTGTGGTAGATTTGGCTAATGCATTTTTAGCGTGCCTGTGGACCAGGAGAGCCAGTTCTGGTTTGCGTTTGATTTTGACAATGAGGGTTATACGTTCACACGGTTGTGCCAGGGGTACACTGAATCCCCAACGATCTATAATGAAGCGCTTCGAAGAAGCCTTGAACCCCTAACACTGACAGCTGGAACGGCTTTGTTGCAATATGTGGATGATTTGTTGATCTGTGCATGTGATGAAGCTACGTGTTTGACTGACTCTGTGTCTCTTTTGAAGCACTTAGAATGGGAGGGACACAAAGTCAGTCTTTCGAAATTGCAGTTTGTGAAACAGGAAATAAAGTTTTTGAGAAATGTTATCAGACCAAACAGTAAATCCATCTGTGACAAACGGGTACAGGCCATAAAAGATGTGCCAAAACCAATTACAAAAAAACATTTATTGTAATTTTTAGGAATGTGTGCTTATTGTCGTACATTTATTCCTAATTATGACATTCTTGAACAGCCTTTGCGAGCCCTGATGACAGGGAAAGGTCTGAGGTCATGTGACAAGCTTGTTTGGGCAAGCGAAGCCGAAGAGGCATTTGCTAACATGAAAGAGAAAATGGCTCTGGCTCCCACTTTGGGTCTGCCGGATGTAAACAAACCGTTTGTTCAGATGACTGATGAGAAAAAGGAAGGTCCTAAAGATAATGTTTCTGTCAACAGTGATGCTCCGAAGCTTAACTCTCTGACTACAGCTGAGCTCAAAAAGCTGAGGCAGCTGATAGGGGACGAATAGGGGTCAGCGGCCTCCGGTTCATGTAATTATGCAGACACCCGCCCATTCATACATGCGTTGTTAGGAGGCCGGCAATGCCTTATTTTGATTGACACGGGCGCGACTGTATCAATTACAGATCTCGATCTTGAGATCACTTCTGAAACGTTGTATATAGAATGTCTAAATGGCACAAATGTATATCATAAATCTGTTCCTATCCCTCTATCCATTTCTAACTCTGAAAAGGTCTATTGGACTGAATTTTGGGTAGGGGAAAAATACTGTAGGGACTCTAATCGGTGTTGACATTCTGAAAGAACTCGAAGCTGATGTTTTGCTTTCTCAAGATAAGCTAGTGCTTGGCTGCAATGAAACAAGTCGCTTATCTCAGAGTGGCCCCCACCATGAGCAGAGATGTGCAGTGGCTGAACCTGCTAGTCTGACTGAAACTCGCCCTGAGTGGAAGTTTATAATTTCCAAATTTCCTGATGTATGGGCAAAAGATAAATATGATTGTGGTTTAGCACAGATTCAGCCACTGAGCATCCCAGGTCCTTTGCATGAAGCCAAAAGACAATATCCTTTGAAAAATGAAGCTCGACAGGGGGCTGACATGGTTGTTGATGAACTATGCAAACGGGGGATTGTGATTCCCTGTGCCTCTCCCACTAACTCTCCCATGTGGCCTGTCAAAAAGCCAGATGGGAGCTGGCATTTGACCATTGATTACACTTCTCTGAATGCAGTGTCTGAGAAAATGCACCCGCTGGTGGCCAACCCCGCAACTATCCTACATGAGATAGGATCTGAACATTGTCTTTTTACTACTTCAGACATTTCTAACGGTTTTTGGACTTGTCCCCTAGCCAAGGAGGACCAAGGCAGATTTGCTTTCACCAGCAGGGGTCGCCAATGGACATGGAGTCGTTTGCCACAAGGTTTCTGCAACTCACCCACACTGTTTCATCAGGTACTAGCATCCTTCATGGATCCGGTAAGAAAACAACTTGAATATGACGGATCTGTTGTCCTACAATATGTGGATGACATTTTAATTGCTAGTCCAACCAAGTTAAAACATTTGACTGCTGTACAGACTGTTTTGAATGCCCTCCAAAACAGGGGATTCAAAGTGAACTTGAAGAAAGCACAGCTAGCACTGCCTGAAGTGACTTATTTGGGGCAAATTGTGGGTGTGCACGGCAGACGCATCACTCCTGAACGAGTTAAAGCTATCATTGAACTTCCAAAACCAAACACGGTCACTGGTCTAAGGCAAGTAATGGGTCTTTTGAATTATTGCCGCCAATATGTTTCTGAATACACTGAACTTTCTAAACCACTCACAGAGGCGCTGAAAGGAGGAAAACCTGGATCGGAGCTGATCGACTGGACTGAGGAGATGGAGGAGGCATTTGTGAGTATCAAAGAAACTCTTGCTTCCTCCCCAGCATTACGTCATGCCGATGCCAGCAGGCCGTTCTATCTATGGACATGGGTGGGAACTCGATCCTATTCAGCGGCCCTGGGTCAAAGGGTTCCAGGAAGAAACTCCTATGGGATGGTAGAATATTATTCAGCCCCTATTCCTGTTTCAATGGCAGGACAGCATCCGTGCTTGTTGATATGCGACTGTGCAGAGTGGGCTGTAAAGGTTACAGAGGACATTGTGACTCATCAGAAGGTGATACTGCACACTAGACACCAGATTCTGAAACTGTTAACAAACACTCGTTTAGGCTCTATCTCTAATCAAAGACGAGCTAAATGGGAGGCCACTCTCTTGAGTGAAAATGTGGATATAAATATTGACATTGAAACTGCTATCAACAATACCTCCTTGCTTCCAGAAGAAGGAACTGCACACAACTGTGCCCGACTGATCGAGACGGACAGCCAGAGCCCTCTTCAATCTGAACCACTTTCTGATGCCATGAAGCTGTTCGTGGATGGTTCCAGCTTTCATGAACAGGGAAAACGCTTCACTGGCTGGGCTGTTGTAAATGAACATGGTGAAACTGTTGACTGTGGTTCTCTTTCAGGAGGAGGGGCTCAAGTGGCCGAGCTGGTCGCATTGACACGAGCATTGCAGTATGGCCAGGGGAAACGAGTCAATGTTTACACTGACAGCCGTTATGCATATGGTGCTGTTCATGACTTCGGCCCTGTGTGGAGACGCAGAGGATTTCTAACCACTGCCGGTCTGCCGATCTCTCATCAACAGCAGGTAAAAGAACTTATGAATGCCTGTGATCTTCCTGCAACAGGAGCAGTTATCAAAGTCACTGGACATGCAACGGACAAATCTCCTGAGGCCGCAGGAAACCGAGCTGCTGACACAGCTGCCAGAGAGGCTGCAACACGGACTGAGACTTGCGTGAGTGTTATGGCTCTTGCTCCTCAGGAGAGTGAGACCCCAGAGACATTTTTAAACTCTATGATGAGGATGACCCTGAAGAGATAGAACAATGGACAAAATTAGGAGCTCAGAAAAATGCAGAAGGACTGTGGAAATTTAATGAGCGTTTAGTTTGTCCTGTTTCTGCTAGAACTGAACTAATTGTCTTTGTATCATGGTTTGGCACATGCAGGTCCTGAAAAACTACATGCAATGATTTCCAAAACCTGGTGGTGGCCCCGACTGAGGGCTTCTTGCAATGATTTTTGTAAGAGATGTCTAGTATGCCTTAAGGTTAATTCTTCTTCTAAGCTGAAAATTCCCTTAGGACATGCCCCTCGACCTCAAGGGCCGTGGACACACCTCCAAATTGATTTTATAGGTCCACTGCCCCCTAGTGGAGGTTTTACATACATTCTAATGATTGTTGATCTGTTTTCCAGATGGGTTGAGGCATTTCCACTGAGAAACTGTACCGCAGATGCAACCGCCAAGATTATGTTGAATGAAGTTTTCCCAAGATGGGGTTTGCCCTTACAAATTGATTCAGATCAGGGTACACATTTTACTGGGAAGGTGATGAAAAATGTCATGAAGTTGATGGGGGTGAGGCAACACTTTCACATTCCATTTAGGCCCCAATCTAGCAGATCTATTGAACGCACTAATCGTACGCTTAAAACTTCATTGAGAAAGAGATTGTTGGAGTGGGGGAAAGGGTGGCATGCGGCTGTCCCAGCAATTTTGTTAAGCATGAGAGCCAGCCCTAACAAGACTACACAGCTCAGCCCTTTTGAGGTAATGACAGGTCGCTACATGCGGCTGCCCTGGGATGCCCCCTTGCAACACGAGGGACCATCCGGGCCTTTGAAAGACGCTTTACAAAATTATCTGAAAGCTTTGGAGGACAGTCTGCGAGACACACGGGTTAGTGTTAGCACACGACAAGCAGATCGAGATAATGTTGAGCAAAAAGACATGCCTGCTTTGCCTGAAATAGGTGACAATGTGATGTTACAGCGGAAGATAGTTTCCCCCTTAGGTCCGAAATTTGATGGGCCTTAGCAGGTGGTATTGACCACTAACACCTCTGTTCTACTGGACAGGGGGGTTTTGGGTACAGTATGGAGACATTGGTCACAGGTGAAACCACTTGAAAATGTAACAACTTACTACCTCGGGATCATTAAATGTCTGTCGTGTATGTTAAAATTCTAGAATTCTTAGACAAATTTTTTATCATTACAGATGGCTGAATCCGACGACATACTGAAGCTGCTAATTCTTCAAGAAGAAGTGCGTAGTGAGAGACGACTGAAAGTGAAACGAGCTTTCATCCGATTGGTACTTCCGCTCTCGTTGGTATTTATAATTCTGATCGCTTTATCATTTTTGATGTGGATTCAAATTGGACAGGGAGATTCCATGCGTTTAACTCATTGGGATTGCGAGGAGATCGATAACCGTCCATCATGGGTACAATACCCATGTCTAAATTCAACTGAGGGTCTAAATTTAATTCCGACTATGTACCAAAAGGTAAATTATCGTTGTTATCGTCTGGACGGAAATGAGACAGTGACCTATTGGCTTGGTCACTCCCCAAATTATCCCGATACTACCCTCATTATGCAAAAAGGTCGGTGGATGAGGAGTGGAGGCGTTGACCTGTTTGAAGGAGATTTCAGTTCAATGAGCTGGATCCCTGACCACATAGCTCGTGAAAACATGAGTGCATGCTCTATACGAATGGAGATGGTTAATCAATATTTGTTAAAATCTAGAAAAGGTGAGAGTAGAGCAGAACGAAGGAGGCGTCAGGTAGCAGATGTGAATGACTCCCACATGATTTTAGGTGGAAAATCAGTGAAACTTCCGTTCTACCCAAGTGCTCCTGATCCTCGCCACATCATGTCATACTATCTTCCCAAAGCTAAGAATGAACTTGGTTACAACAAAGTCGTTAAAGATATAGCCCAAAGTTATATATACAGCAATATTGTGATTAGAGAAGAACCGGGGTCTGATGAGTATCAAACAGCAATAAATGATAAGGATTTGATGAGATGGGGAGTGTTAGTCCCAACTAAATGCCACATGATCCGATGGGACACTAATAGGGCTTACGGTGCAGTCTGTGATAGGTTAGGACGGATAGATAAAACTGACAAGGACAAGTTCGATCTGAATGGCAGTAAAAATGGTTTGCCTGCTATTAATGCTTTGTCCCTCTCTTGGCCCAGGTACACTAGATTCGATGACCCTTGGAAGGAGACTGCACATGTTGAGCGTTGTTTAGGTACAGAAATTCAACAGTGGTTTAAGATGTTTCCTCCTGGAGATGTTGATAAATGTAGAGAAATTTCTGAGAAGCTCACCGGTGTGAAGATGATGGAGATACCCTGGGAGGTGTGTAATGCTTCTTTTGTTAAGTCAGGTTACACTTGGGCTAGTTTTTCTGATGTGTTGCACCAGTATGAGTTTGCTAGGAACCTTGCTAACAAAACTGTTTTCAACATGGATCACTTGCATGATTACCTTGAAGATAAATGTTATAATTCTACATCGATGGCTTATAATGTGACAGCCTGGATGCATTTGCAAGTGTTTAAACTGAATATTGAAACGATGTACACTCGAGCAAAGACTAGCCTGGTACCTTTAAAGTATGAGGAGCTGTTGTGGGACAATTATAAATCATTTCAGGTGAGGATGTGGCCTCAGTTGGCCGATGTAGCTATTGGAGATGAGTGGTTTGACAGGGCAAAACAATTTAGACAATTTCTGAGTCCAATTCCTTCAGTACAGGAAATCAGAGCTCTAGAGTCTAAGACTCCATCAGAGGACTGTGCTAAACACAGGTTGACACACCCCATGGGTCCTGCATGGCGTCCAGTTGATAAGAGTAAGAAGGCTAACGAAGCAGAGCTGTCTCTTTGTGTTGCAGAGTTGAAGCAGGAGACTGAATACTTTCCTCGGTTGAAGGGGCAAACAGCTCGGCAGAAATTTATCACTGCATTTCTGGAACAGATAAAAACTAATGATCCATTTGCAGGTTATGAGTATTTGAATTCTGTATGGCTTAAATCTAAGGGCACTCCATGGTATACTGATTCGAACCTCCGTCTGCTATAGCAGTAGCATTGGTTTTGGCTTTTTCGGTAGGAGCAATATTTACTGACATGACGGAAACAGTGGAGGAATATGTGGAGGAAGCTTGGGAGGAGTTTGTGGCTAGCGTCAGAGGATTTGGTCATGGGAGCTGTTAAATATGTGTTATATGCTTTTGGAGCTCTTTTGGGAGTGGGTGTCCTCTGTCTGTGTGTGTGTGGATGTGTGTTCGTTTCTGTTTTTCTTATGTATGCAGGTCTGCTTGCAGTAACTTGAACCCTTCCGAGGAGGAGAACCGACTGAGAAAACTGACGACACGCTTGGAAGAGAAACTTAAGAAGGATAACATCCATGCCCTGTTGTGAGTGGAAGGTGGGAGAGCCTTCGCGTGGGGACTGGGAATTTTTAGTATCCAGCATGTCCGCAATGAGGCGAAGAAACAAGTGTGACCCGTCAGGGAAGCATTCGTTACCACTCCACCTTCCGTAGTGACCTCACTTGGTAGACCAGACGTGGCGGTATTGGACCCCACATTGGTCTAAAACGGGGGACTGAAGGGTGAAAATCCCTTGGCTCTTCAGATATATCAATACATATATATATATATATATCCTTTTATATCAATATCTGTATTCTGTTGCTTAACTTCTTTAATAAAGTGATGAATTAACTATATGCATGATCACATAATCAATTCTATTTTCTTATGCATAACTGAAATATACTTTGAATCATATGTGTGTTGAATGTTAATTAGTCTCTTTTAGGAACATTCCAGAGTCTCTCTGTCCTGCACGTCGGCCGAAGGTCTTTTGGGGGATAAGCTTATTTGTGACGCTCTCCAGCCTCTCAGGGGAGGGGGTCAGGGGGAATGAGTTAAACATGTGTTCCAGATGTATTCTGTGTTTGATTGTTACCTTTCCATGACTAATTATATGGTTTAAAGTCCTATGTAATACTACCTGAATAGTAGAAGTGTGATTTTCTATTATTATTTCTTTAGGGAAGAAATGCATGTTATTTCAACCCTCTCCTCTGCCCGAGGAGTGAATATTTTATCTCTCTGTTTTGGTTTAAATGGCCTGATAATGTGTGCTCTGGCTCTCTTGTGCCCAGAGAAGAACTGTCGTTCGTCAGTGTTTTGTGTGTGCGTTTGACCTTCTACCCAGTTTTTGAACCAGGGATGCACACCAGGCCGACTCGAAGACGCCCCGCGACCATCTGCGAGGTCACTTCAGATGTAAATCTCGGGCGCGGACGACAAGTGCGCTGATTAATGTTGATAGGCCATTTAACTATCTATATGTTGTGACTTTATGTTCTTTTAGCCAATCAGGAGTAAAATAATGGAATGTACGTCCTTGCAAATGGTATAATTGATGTAAGATTTTGTGTAAGGTACGAGTTAGCTTTCGATCTCCTCGTGAGACTTTGTCGCTGGCTCTACCAATTTCACTGCAAACTATTCTTCAGTAAATTTTGATTCTTTAATTGAATTTCTCGACTCCTGGTTTCTCTTCTTTCTCCATATCTGGTCCGGGTCACAACTGTTATACCCCTAACACAATATTTTTAGATTATTGGGATCAGCCATTGACCATACCTGCTTTGCCAATTAACAAAAGTGCAAAACAGATGTGTGTGGATAATGCACTTTTTAAAATAATTTTTGTGAATATTGTTTAAAAAAAAATCTCATATGCATCTAATTTGCTATCATGTAAATGTGGTAAATATCAGCATATATATCATGATCAGGGATCCCACACACCTTTGATCATGGAAATTACATGACTTTTCAGAGACTTTCCAAGTCACTCCTTTTCACTGTAAAATGTATTTTCTTCAGCCAATTAAATATATTGGAAAATTACTGTGGCTACAAAATCTTCTATTACTTTTCCAGACCAAGAAATCAGTTTGAAAATTCACTGATATTTGCAAATTTTCCATAAAGTCCGGCCCAGACTCACACAATTGATACTGGACCACTCAAACAACAGAGTAATGTTTTGATAGCAGCACAAATCCACAGTGTTATTCTTGGGGAAATCAACCCACAAATGGTTTGCTTATAGAGCCCTCAACATTGAGTAAATCGGGCTGGGCAATATGGCCAAAAATATTATCACAATATTCCTTCATATTGTTTGATATATATATATATATATATATATATATATATATATATATATATATACACACATTTGCACATCAAATTGGCACAAGAAACAAATTAAATCCTAAACCTTTAAAACAGTCTCTAAAAAAACTGCATTGAGGGCCCAGAAACAGCAAAAGCAGTTGGGTCTAAGGCAGGGGATGCCCACACTTTTTTGTGTGATGATCTACTTTTAAATGACCAACTCAATAAGATCTACCAACTAAAACAAAACACAGTTTCATTTAAAAAAAGAAAATGCTTGTTGGGACTACTGCATGTATCCCTACATGGAATTCATCTACTAATTAATAAAAAAATATATAATAAATGTTCAATGTTGATATCATTCAGTTTTAAAATTAAACCCAAAACACCTACAGCACAATAGATTACAATAGCCAGGGCATTTACCTTATTCTGATGACGAGTAAATATTGACCAGGCAAGGTTTTGTTTATTCAGTTGCCATGACAACTAGGTTTAGCATACGCGCCTTCCAAGGACTTCTGAAACAGAGCACGAAATTGCGATGCTACTGCCCGGATTAGGCAAAACTGAATGGAATCAGACAATTTCGCGCTCTGTTCTCAGAAGTCCTTGGAAGGCGCGTATGCGCAAACCTAGTTATCATGGCAACTGAATAAACAAAACCTCGCCTGGTCAATATTTACTCGTCAAGTGCAAGTCAGACAGAAACTAAAAGAAGGAAAGACATTATATTTATTTTTATTCAAACTTAACGAAAGTACATTTAATTGTTGTGCGATCTACCAGCATTGCCTTTGCGACCGACTGGTAGATCGCAATCGACGTATTGGGCACCCCTGGTCTAAGGGATCTTCTACCAAAATATTACAATATTTTATAGAGTGTCAATCAAATGCAGTCTGATATAAATGTTAAAAGGTCATCTGTTAATTATGAAGCTCATTGACATCAGTCCAGTATTTGTTTGAATATTTTTACGTTGATTACATATTTTTTATATATTTGTACATTCAGATACACAAGTATGAGGGCATAGAAGCCCTTTTGACTAAGGAATGATACAGTATGGGATCCAGGGGTGTCCCGAGAAAAAATTTAGAAGTTTGAAATGGACCATTGTTATATTTTCATTAAAGTGAAAAAAAAAAACTAGGCTACCAACTAATCATTTTATTGTCTTTCCCTGCCAGAGATGATAACATCTGTTACATTTTCACAAAATTAGAAAATAAATCTATATGTTTATTATTAAAGGCTTGTAACTTGAAGATAAATAAAGCTACATTTAAAAGGAAAAAACATTATGGTCTAAAGACTCTCTGGAACCACGCTAACTTATGGTGCCTCACGCCTACTCACTCACACACACACACACACACACACACACACACACACACACACACACACACACACAGGGAAAAGCAGCAAAGTGTGCAGAGCAGGACAGGGCATAAATGAAGAACACGCACGTGTGTGTATGTTTGTGTGTATATACTACATTTTTATATTTGGTTCTTCAGGATTTATTCTTAAGAGGTACTTTCTAGTTACAATATCAACACAAAGCTAGTCGTTTTTATTAACAACTTTAAAACTTGTTGATGTGCATGCAAAATCCCCCAAAAATTTGTTCACATTTACTATATAATTTAGTCAATAAAAAGAGTTAACGCCATGGAAACCTAAGCCCGCGGACGGGCCCTTAAATGTACAAAATAAAAGTATGCGATAAACAAAACAGCTGTGTGTTACATTGGTACACATGCCACATATCTTTGGAAAGCTACATTTCTTGATTTTCTATTGATATAAACCATTTTAAGATACAATCACAACAGCAGGTACAATCTATATCTTTGTCAGACCACCAACATATAAACAACCAATAACAAAATTTAGGCAACTCACCTATGAAGCTTCATAGTAGTCCACTGAGCCATAACTTCCCGACAAAAACGGTGTTGTTTCATTGTCAAATGTCCAAATGATCAAATCAAGTAAAATGTTTAGTCCAAATCACATTATTACATCAATAAATATCCACAGACTCTTGTTGCATCATTTCAAAGCACCTGGCAGCTGTGCCTAATCTTTCACATATAATCGGTACTAACTTCAGTTCAGATGTAAACATTTCCTATATCCGGTATCAAAATGGAAGCACGCACTCTGACCTTTCGATTGACACCTCATTTGACCCAATAGGAGCTTCCATGTCCTGTCCAAAGCCTTCAATACCCAACCACAGTCTGTGTCGAATGTAAGGGCATACCCACTTTCCTTTGTTTACTGATCAAACCAATTACATTGAAGAGTGGAAATGACTGACGATCGTATAGCCAATGAAATTCTGAAAACAGTGATATGCGGCTTTAGTGGAACGATTAGAGCACGATTCTGTTATGCGTGTAGCAAACTATAATCTCCTTTACCCACTGTTATACGCCTCAGCGTAAAGCCATTGGAGAGTTGTTTTGGAACTGTTTACACATTTGGCGATTTAAATATGGTGAAACGGACGCGAAAACAGGATTTTCACCTCAGGATGTGATATAAGAAGGCATTCATTGTGAAAATTTTGAGTTTGGAGATGAAATTTCTGAAAACACTACGGATGATTTGGAGGCAGAGGAAATATGGAGAGATGAGACATTGCTCTGGACAAGTAAGTGTTTTCTTGTGTTTTATAACATATATTACTGTATATTCCGCATAAATAAGCTTTAGTTTGAATAATGAATACACATTTTGTAATAACCCTTTGTCGTGGTGTTTCCTCAGTGAGTGTTTGAACCGTTTGTGCGTGTTTTTAGTTCATTGTTTGTTTCAGATCTATTGACATGCTATATAGATGTTTTGTATATTTACTGTAAATATATATATATATATATATGGATCTGAAATAAATATATATATATATATATATATATATATATATATATATATATCAATAAATATAAGTTGAAAATAAGAATATGTTGTGTTTGAGACTCTATTTGTTACAATGTGGGTAGGTGGGGGAGGGTAGGCCCATCTATTTGTTACAATGCTGAATTCATGGGGGAGGTGTAGGCCCATCTCTTTGTTCCATAGTACATTGGCAAAGTATACAGTATTTACAGTAAATATACATACAATAATACATATTTACACACTAGAAAAGAAAAACTAATATATATATATATATATATATATATATATATATATATATATATATATATATATATATATAGAATACAGAAAAGATGGAAAAGTTGTGTCTAGCTTTCTAAATTACATTTATTTATTCTCCCCACTCAGCAAGCGGCCACATAAAGTGGAGCAGCAGGACAGCACCTCATCAAGAGAGGAGGGCTTTCAGAGAGACCCTTGCTGAGGAGCTGGCAGAGTTGGGGTCTCAATCCACAGCCAGACCCGTATCTCCTGCTCCACGAAGAGCACATCACAGGCCGTTGCACATTACCAAATCTTGCACCGCTGGTCGTCTGAAGTGCAGGCAGTGTCATGCAAAGACACCAGTGAAGTACTCTTCCTGTGTTGTGCCTATGTGCTTTGTACACAAATGTGACTGCTACAATGACTGGCATGTTGCTAGAAACGTACAATTTTATAATGGTTTGTAAATACTTTGTGTAAAAATTCATGTAAATAGTTTGTTGTGTATTTTTTATATAAACAAATTGTCCACCATAGCACTAGTTTTGACTCTTTTATATGCACAACATTTAGTTTCAAGAAGGGAAAAGGCACTCTAATGTGTTTATGCATCAGTTACTCTGTGTCAGCAAAACTAATAGTGGATCTGGATATGGAATATGATAGCTCTAAGTGTCATCTTTCATTAGAGCCCAAAATTATGACTGTATGTTGAAGTGTTCAAAAGTAGTAGCCTTTTTGTCCTAGGTTACCAAAGGGTCCTTTTGGAGTATCCAAAAGGCACTTTTGTAAAACGCCTGGGTGTACCCTTAGAAAAACATGTGTAAAATATTCATTTTTTATGGTATTGTTATAACATTTGAACTTGGACTAGGTAAGGATTCATGCTGTGATCCCATTGTGTTCTCAAGCTAATAGCTACAAGTTATAGTCATCTGCAGGCATCTGTATGCAAAAAAAATTTCAGGTAGGAAAAAAAACTTCTATTTCATTGTGTTCAAACTTCTATTACTCAGAATCAGTAGCACTTACAGTAATTCTGACTGCTGGGGAAAAAACTTCAGAGTGTCCCCTTTCAAATGTGACCAAAACCATACCAAGGCATACCCAAAGTAAATTTAAAGCTGTTCTTGAACCGTTTGGAGTACATGCATGGTTTTGGTCACATTCCAAAAGGACCCTTTGGTAACCTAGGACAAAAAGGCTCCTACTTTTGAACGCTTCAACGTACAGTCATAATTTTGGGCTCTAATGAAAGATGACACTTAGAGCTATCATATTCCATATCCAGATCCACTATTAGTTTTGCTGACACAGAGTAACTGATGCATAAACACATTAGAGTGCCTTTTCCCTTCTTGAAACTAAATGTTGTGCATATAAAAGAGTCAAAACTAGTGCTATGGTGGACAATTTGTTTATATAAAAAATACACAACAAACTATTTACATGAATTTTTACACAAAGTATTTACAAACCATTATAAAATTGTACGTTTCTAGCAACATGCCAGTCATTGTAGCAGTCACATTTGTGTACAAAGCACATAGGCACAACACAGGAAGAGTACTTCACTGGTGTCTTTGCATGACACTGCCTGCACTTCAGACGACCAGCGGTGCAAGATTTGGTGATGTGCAACGGCCTGTGATCTGCTCTTCGTGGAGCAGGAGATACGGGTCTGGCTGTGGAGTGAGACCCCAACTCTGCCATGCTCCTCAGCAAGGGTCTCTCTGAAAGCCCTCCTCTCTTGATGAGGTGCTGTCCTGCTGCTCCACTTTATGTGGCCGCTTGCTGAGTGGGGAGAATAAATAAATGTAATTTACAAAGCTAGACACAACTTTTCCATCTTTTCTGTATTATATATATATATATATATATATATATATATATATATATATATAGTTTTTCTTTTCGAGTGTGTAAATATGCATTATTGTATGTATATTTACTGTAAATACTGTATACTTTGCCAATGTACTATGGAACAAAGAGATGGGCCTACACCTCCCCCCATCAATTCAGCATTGTAACAAATAGATGGGCCTACACCTCCCCCACCTCCCCGCATTGTAACAAATAGACTCTCAAACACAACATATATTCTTATTTTCAACTTATATATATATATATATATATATATATATATTTACAGTAAATATACAAAACATCTATATAGCATGTCAATAGATCTGAAACAAACAATGAACTAAAACCTCACACACGCACATACAAATACAAAAAACACGCACAAACGGTTCAAACACTCACTGAGGAAACACACGACAAAGGGTAATTACAAAATGTGTTCATTATTCAAACTAAAGCTTATTTATGCGGAATATACAGTAATATATGTTATAAAACACAAGAAAACACTTACTTGTCCAGAGCCATGTCTCATCTCTCCATATTTCCTCTGCCTCCAAATCATCCGTATTGTTTTCAGAAATTTCATCTCCAAACTCAGAATTTTGACAATGAATGCCTTCTTATATCACATCCTGGGGTGAAAATCCTGTTTTTCAGGTCCGTTTCACCATATTTAAATCGCCAAATGTGTAAACAGTTCCAAAACAGTTCTCCAATGGCTTTATGCGCGAGGCGTAAAACTGTCGGTAAACTTCGAGGCTGCTTACGCACACGCATAACAGAATCGTGCTCTAATCAATCCACTAAAGCCGCATATCACTGTTTTCAGAATTTCATTGGCTATACGATGCGTCAGTCATTTCCACTCTTCGATGTAATTGGTTTGATCAGTAAACAAAAGGAATGTGGGTATGCCCTTACATTCGACACAGACTGTGGTTGGGTATTGAAGGCTTTGGATAGGACATGGAAGCTCCTATTGGGTCAAATGAGGTGTCAATCGAAAGGTCAGAGTGCGTGCTTCCATTTTGATACCGGATACAGGAAATGTTTACATCTGAACTGAAGTTATTACCGATAATATGTGAAAGATTAGGCACAGCTGCCAGGTGCTTTGAAATGATGCAACAAGAGTCTGTGGATATTTATTGATGTAATAATGTGATTTGGACTAAACATTTTACTTGATTTGATCGTTTGGACATTTGACAATGAAACAACACCGCTTTTGTCGGGAAGTTATGGCTCAGTGGACTACTATGAGGCTTCATAGGTGAGTTGCCTAAATTTTGTTTTTGGTTGTTTATATGTTGGTGGTCTGACAAAGATATAGATTGTACCTGCTGTTGTGATTGTATCTTAAAAAGGTTTACATCGTTCGAATCACGAGTATCTCAGCTTTCCAAATATATTTATTATGTTTACTTTTTTTTTTTTTGGAGTTTTATCTTTCAAAAACATAAACCTCTGAAACACACCGTGGGTCGAGTTCGGCACGTCGGACCGGGAAAGCGTTAATAATGTTGGCAAATTATGCAGATGTATAATTTGTCAACATTATGAACAATGAGCATCAACAGGTTTAAACTATGAAGGCTGAGAAACATTGCATCCTGTAACAATCTGCAGATGTCGCTAGTGGATACTTTTGCTTTAAAAAGGTAATCATTAATACACTTTGGTGTTGTATTTTTACTGTTGATTATTAAAGATTATGATCGTTATACCACTTGGGGATAACGACTAATGTGTGCTTAACAGGTACATAGTCATAAATTACAACCTGTGGGCACTTTAGCCACATCCTTAAGTGAGTGTTGTTTCGTGGTTAAACGCCACACATGCGGCGATGCCCTCTGTCGGTAGGGAATATTAAGATGGCCGCCAGAGCACTTCCGGTAGCGTCACCTACTGCTGGCAGTTTCTATGAGCAATCCAGTTATATATAGAGAGATAGAGATAGAGATAGATATATATATATATATATATATATATATATATATCAGTGGTGGCAATGCGCAGTTTATACAGTGAAGAAAACAACCAGACGGCACAAAACACATATTCGTTACGTACTTGCATTCAAAACATTTTATCTAATTTGAAACATTTGTAGGTGTGTGTGTAACCACCTTTCCATTTAACGTCAGGCAAGTGTCCGTCTAAACATGCAGGCGGAAAATTACTTACACAAACAAAAGACATAAAAACAATTTAAATGAAAATATATTAATAATAATAATAATAATAACTGAAACATACATCATGGTTTGAGGTGAATGTGTTTTTGTATTATTGTATGTTTTAATCACCGCTGCAGAGTTGTGGTCATAATTAACTGCTCTGAGTTCAGTTTGCTTTATTTCTCCAAATTAGGCTACCTCTTGAACTGTGAAGTCTGAGGTCATTTGCAGCACTCATATACAAAATAGCTCTATCAAAAAAAATAAAAAAATAAAAATCAGTAGACAAAAACAGAGTGAGAATCTTTTAAATGCGTATGTTCCACGAGACTGCATGCCTCCGTACAAACATACAAGCGAATAGACAGCTTTTCTGTCATCTGTTCTTAAAAATATAATAAAATGTGTTTCTTCAAGCACGTGTCTGTGTGCCACGGGGCAAATAATTTGTAATATTAATTTGATAATAATAATTTAATTACATGGGCAAACCGTCTTGCCATCAGCTATTGACGATCACTCTGACCATCATCGATCCAAAGATCATCGTCTGTCGGCAAAACCCTAATGTGTATTTCTCTCTATAAATTAACAAAATGTTCTCATTGCTGGTTTTTCTGAAACATTCAGAATCATTACCACTTTTGCCGGTGTTGTTGCGGCTGGATTCATGCGAGCGCTTGTAACATTCTTTCTCAGCCCTGGAACTCAAACCATTTTCTGATGCCCCCAATATACAGTCATCCGGAAAAGTATTCACAGCGCTTCACTTTTTCCACATTTTGTTATGTTACAGCCTTTTTACAAAATTGATTATATTCATTATTTTCCTCAAAATTCTACAAACAATACCCCATAATGACAACTTGAAAGAAGTTTGTTTGAAATCTTGTTTGCAAATGTATTAAAAAAAAAAACATGTAGCCTTTGCCATGAAACTCAAAATTGAGCTCAGGTGCAACCTGTTTCCACTGATAATCCTTGAGATTTTTCAACAACTTGATTGGAGTCCACCTGTGGTAAATTCAGTTGATTGGACATGATTTGGAAAGGAACACACACACCTGTCTATATAAGGTCCCACAGTTAACGGTGCATGTCAGAGCACAAACCAAGCCATGAAGTCCAAGGAATTGTCTGTAGACCTCAGAGACAGGATTGTATCGAGGCACAGAAAAATGTCTGCAGCATTGAAGGTCCCAGTGACCACAGTGGCCTCCATCATCCGTAAATGGTAGAAGTTTGTAACCACTGGGACTCTTCCTAAAGCTGGCCGCCCGGCAAAACTGAGCGATCAGGGGAGACGGGCCTTAGTCAGGGAGGTGACCAAGAAACCGATGGTAATCTGACAGAGCTCCAGCATTACATACAGGCCTGATTGGTGGAGTGCTGCAGAGATTGTTGTTCTTCTGCAGCACTCCACCAATCAGGCCTGTATGGTAGCGTGGCCAGACGGAAGACACTCCTCAGTAAAAGACACATGACAGCCCGCCTGGAGACTCTCAGACCATGAGAAACTAAATTCTCTGGTCTAATGAAACAAAGATTGATCTCCTAGACGGGAATGGCAAGCGGCATGTCTGGAGGAAACCTCATCACCTGGCCAATACCAACCAGCGGCAGGAACTGGGTGACTAGTCCAGTTCGAGGGAAAGATGAATGCAGCAAAGTACAGAGACATCCTTGAGGAAAACCTGCTCCAGAGTTCTCTGGACCTCAGACTGGGGCGAAGTTTCATCTTCCAACAGGACAACGACCATAAGCACACAGCCAAGTTAACAAAGGAGTGGCTACGGGACGACTCTGTGAATGTCCTTGAGGCCCAGACTTGAACCTGATTGAACATCTCTGGAGAGATCAGAAAATGGCTTTGCACCGACGCTTCCCATCCAACCTGATGGAGCTTGAGAGGTCCTGCAAAGAATAATGGGAGAAACTGCCCAATAATAGGTGTGCCAAGCTTGTAGCATCATACACAAAAGACTTGAGGCTGTAATTGGTGCCAAAGGTGCTTTAACAAATTATTGAGCAAAGGCTGTGAATAGCACATGTGATTTGTTTAGTTTTTTATTTTTAATTAATTTGCAAAAATTTAAAACAAACAACTTTAACGTTGTCATTATGGGGTATTGTTTGTAGAATTTTGAGGAAAATAATGAATTTAGTCCATTTTGAAATAAGGCTGTAACATAACTAAATGTGGAAAAAGTGAAGCGCTGTGAATACTTTCCGGATGCACTGTATGTGTGTGTGTGTTTGTATATATATATATATATATATATATATTAGAGATGCACCGATCCACCGGCCAGGGACCGGAATTAGCCGATTTTCCGCATGCTCGGCCGGATCGGTGACCGGCCGGTCAGCCTCACGTCTTTCCGATTCCAAGCCGGTCCGTTTTGTTGCCAGCGGCGCAGGCAATAACGTCACAGCCGCACGTAAACATGTCATTGGCATGGAATATATAAAGTTCGAAATGTGTAATAATTGTAAGGCCAAAGTAAACCGTGGGGGAACCACCACAATAACTTTCGGAACAACAAACCTAATTAGACATTTAAAACACCATCACCCAGCTGAAAATGCCCATTTTTAAAAAGAAGCTAAAAAGGGAAGTGGCTAAAGCTAGCCAGAGCTCAGAGCCAGCCAAAAGTCAGCAACCTCTCCTATCATCCCTTGGAATGAGCAGCGAAAAGACCAAAGCAATAACGAGGAAAATTACGGAATTCATGGCCCTGGATGACCAGCTGTTCTCCATAGTTGAGGACAGAGGGTTCAGAAATCTGATACATTTCCTCAATACAGAGTAGGAGGTAATTTCCGACGTCGCGTTGCCCGAGTTGTTTAATCTCGTGTCATGTCACACACGCAGCCTGTTATCTGTCAACATTTGGGTACACAAATTTGGGAGAGGGGAAGTGGGGTGCTGGATGGCAGAGGCAGGCTAAATACTATAGAAATTGTGCCGTTGTGATTTAATGTGCTGAGTAACGTAATTTTTCCCACCGTGTCTAATATTAAAATCAGTGCGACACACATTGCAAAAGGCGTGGGCATTGTCGATATGAAATTAAATTCTTCCAGCTGTTGTTAAATGTACATATATGTTGGTTTTTTTCCACAGGAGCACCAGCTGAGTCTTCTCCTCCCATCTACCAGTGATGCTTGATTTAACATCCCGCGTCTACTGCCTGTGCAGATATCAACAGCGCAAATGGGTTGTAGGTTGCCAGGTTGAGGTCATAAACCTAAATAATTGTTTTGTTAGACGAGTAATAAAGAGAACAAGGTTCATTTATAAAAATAGTGGAAAATGACATCTGTTATATAAAGCAACTCATTTGCAGTTAATTGTTATTTCTACCTCTTTCCAGTCACACAGCACTTTATTTTGAGAGTTGTTTAAGTGAGAGAAGATCCTGTAACTTTGGGAAATTGTAATATTTAATAATTTATTTTATTATGAAAATAAAATGTTGCATTGAAGGTAGATTTTGGTTGTATATGCGGTCAATAATAGTTCTTAGAACTATTATAAATCGGAATCGGCCAAGAAAATTGCAATCGGTGCATCTCTAATATATATATATATAAGTAATTAAATTAATATAATCGTGCGACTAGTCAACTAATGTCTTAAATTAACGCCTACTAGTCGAATAGGAAAATCTTTGGTCGGGGGCAGTCCTGTGTGAGAGATTAGAAAATATCGACTCTCATCTTCCACCATTGGAGAGGGTTTTATTCCGGGTCCACGCGGAGATATTTGTCATGTATTTCCAGCTCTGTAGGTCGGCTAACCATGTTTGAGTAGTATATTCCTTACCCCAAAAAACTAAAAACTAACCAGCAATTGACGGGCGATATAGCTTAGCCATTTTTCGCTTCTGCAACGGCAGATGAAGATTCTGCCCCTGACTTGGGAGTAGGGCTGGGCGATATGGCCAAAAAATCATATCTCGGTATTTTTTGGTGAAATGGCGATATACGATATATATCTCAGTACTTTCTACGTTTTTCCTATTTGGATAAAGAAAATCTGTATTTTTTTATTTATTATTATTTCACATCCTGCCCAATGATATCCTGCAAAACAATGTTGATATTCAAGGATATGGAAACAAATATAGTGAATGTAATGGCGGCTATGCAATATATTATGTGCAAAAAGGTAGTTAAAATCACAATACATTCTAAAAGTCAAAGCCTTTCACAATCACCTTTATTAAAGCAGTGATGATCAAAATAACATACAAAACAAAGTTTTCTACTTGTTTGAAACTTTACAGCTGCACAACTCTGATGTGCAAATAATGTAAACAGAACAGTAGAACACTTAACTACTTTATCAGAACAAGTAGGTTATTTGAGGTAGAACATTCTTTAATAAACAAAGTATTTTATAGTGTATATTACTTACAGATTTTGTGCAAGGAAAACTAGCCTATCAACAGCTTCAGGCTTTAGAGATGCCCTGTGGCAGGCAACAATGTTACCACTGCAACTGAAAACCCTTTCAGAATTCGTCTGACCTCTGTGTACATTTCTGGCAGAGCTTTAGTTGAAAAGTACTTGCGACTGGGTAACTGATATCTGGGGTCAATGGTTTTAAGCAGCGTTTTAAAGCCGTCCTGTTCAACTGTTGCAACAGGAACAATATCTTTTGCGATGTGGAAAGCTACCGCCTTAGAAATATCGCTCCATCTGGAACTTTTCTTTTCGTAAGGCACGCTGCGGGTAAAAGAAGCTTCCAACGAGCTTTGTTTTGGGACAGAAAACTTTTCGGGCTGCTTATTCTTCGTGGCTGAGGTTGTAGCAGATGAAGCGCGAAGTTTTAAACACTCATCGTACTGCACTTTATGGTGACGTTGTAAGTGGTGGAAGAGATTTGATGTGCTTCCACTTTTTGACACGACCGTTTTATGGCATTCTTTCCAGATAGCTTGGTTTTGCTGCTCATCGGATCTTTTAAATCCAAACCATCTCCACATAAACGAACCAGTGTTTTTCTTTTTACAAACCAGATCGTCTTCGGATGGTCTGATCGTCACTGTGTTTTCCTCCATGTTGTCAGGCGAACTTGTGTGATGGAGTGGGAGTGGTCCGGTTCGCGCGCGTTAACTGAAGCTTGAGCGGGAGAGGTTTGCATCAAACCATATCGATATACACGATATTGTCTCATCCTGTATCGCGTTGAGAAATAATATCGATAAATTGTCAAAACTCGGTATACTGCCCAGCCCTACTTGGGAGTTCACATCCTTGACATTCTAAGCATTATTGGCATTATCTTGACATAATTTTGCAAATATTGCAGGCTACTACATCAGTTCCCACTTTTGTGAAACTTGTCCACGCAGCGCTTGATTTTCGTGACATGACTCATACTAACAATTTATCGCCTGCAGCAAATAACGTGAGGTGGCTACCTTTAGATTAATGAAAACAATGTTTATACTTATACAAATTGTAATGGTATTTGTTATTTAAAAAAATATACATTTAAAACTACAATAACTGCAATATTAACACACCATCTTCAATATAAAAATTTTAAAGAGTAAATTATTTTTATTTTTTAAAAATGACTAGTTGACTAGTCAGTAGTTGAACGATTAGTCAACCATTATTGCACATCCTTAGTCATTCAAAAATACATAAATGCAATATACATAAGCATAGTAGAGGTTTATTCAAGTAATTGTTTAACACATTTTCAATTTCTGAGTTTCCAACAATACCTGGAACATTATCAAAATACTGTATGTGACAAACTTGTCCCTTTACTTTTCAGTCATAAAAGATTTCAAACAGTAAAAAAAATTTTTTTAAAAGCATGATTCTAAACTTTCATAAAATACAACGAAATGGTTTAACAATAATATATAGGCTATATAATATATATATATATATATATATTTTTTTTGTATTATTATTATATCTTAAAATGGCAATTGCCTGAAAAACCCATAGTCCCCTTCATCTAGTACACCACTTCTATTACTTTTTTTCTCATTTTGTTTTCTCTGGTTAAACATTAGTGCAAGGCCTAACAATTGTGGAAAAAAGAAATGTGTCCATTGTTTTCATTTCATTGGTGTTATCAATGTAAAAACCTTCATTTTGAAAAGATCTTCCAAGTACAAAGTTCAGAGAAAGAAGAGGCTGCTCAAATGTGCATATAATAATTTACATTTTAACTGTTACTTTTTCACATGGTTTATTAAAATGTAATTGGTGTTACACTGTTTAATGTTCATGTGAAAGATTATAATTAAAAAAAAATTATGATTGATTTTATTCTGATCAGTGGTGTAAGTTTTGTGATGCTATTTGCATAATCTTAGAAAATAAATAATATTGTCAAGGTGTAAAAAAAAAACAAAAATGTTTACACTCAGCTTTTATGGGCAAAAATTAAACTGAATTGTAAAAGGCAATATTTTTTAAGTCGGAATGTCATAAAAAAAAAAACATTTATGACCCACTTGTTGTAGCTTTGATATTTTCGGCAAAACGAAGGTTATCATGAAGTTGCATATTTGTAGGGGTTAGAAAACATGATCCTTTCCAGTTTAAACAGGATGCAATTGATTTGATCAATTTCAACATAGATTGTCTTCCTTATTTCTACAGCTGAGAGTGTGCATATTTGTGTGCATGATAAAATGTTTAATTTTGGTTTTTTAAAGGATTATAATGATTTCTGTAAGAATCGGTTTAGATCACAATTGTTTAAAAAAGTGAATTAATCACTCACTTGATTAAAGAATATATAGCAAATACAGTTTTGAAAACATTTCTAATTTGGGTCCTGGGCTGAGAAATAAAGAACCCTTGTCCTAAACCTTTTGCTTGAAAATAAATAAATAATTTAGAGACATACATAAAACATAAAATAATAACTCCAACTTTGTTGCCACCACATTTTCCTGCAATGTCAATTAGGCCTATATTTTACGATTGACTCAAGGTCAAAGTATACTTGGTACATCCGTGTTGCTAATCGCTCTGCATACAGTATGCGTGGTGTAAATCTCATCATAATCCAGTCTGTGCGACTTGACCCTGCTTTTCAACAAGTCTGTGTGCATCGTCGGTGCCTCACTGTAAACCCGAACGTTCAAAGTAATTAAATAGATTAAGTAGTGTTTACTCAAAGTTATAGAAAAGTTCTACTAACTTAATTATGACAAGTTGGTGTAACATGTTCTTCCTTTTTGAGTAATTGTAACTTATTTTAACTAATAATTTTTGATTAAATGGAACTATTTTGTGTATAAGTAAGCATAATTTCAAAACATAACTTAAGTACAACTTAATAGAATTAAGCAATTACATGCCAAGAATTATAAAGTCCTGTTATTTCTATTGTTTCCAATAGGGATGATTTAGAAATAAACTTAATTTATATAGCACATGCTGAAATCTCAAAGTGCCTCACCAAATAAGTAAAATCGATCATAACAAATAAATTGCAATCATAGCCTATTAAAACAGTAACAATCTGATTGGGGCAAATGGTCTGAAATGCATTAGACATTAGTGGAAGACTAAATGTATTTATTTTATTTATTTTTTGTATTTTTATTATCATCAGTTTAATGTAGCCTATATATTTTTTGTATTTTTACTGAAGTGTTGAGCAGCTGCAGGGATAATTTTTTTTTTAATCTCTGATTCAACCTCCGAAGCAAACACGGCGCTAACGTGCATACTACACTAATTCCTTACCGCTCTTTGGAAAAAAACAGAAGAAGAAAAGTTTGTACACGGTGGCGGGAAGCAACAGAAGGCTTGCAGAAAGTTACTACCTACGCGGCAGCAGTCAGCATCACTGGACTTACTGCGAGTTTTGAATGTTAATATTTATTCACCTTTACTTCTTTTATACATTTGTTAATGTGTTTGTCTCAGAGAGCGTAGACCTTCTCCAAAGCCCCCGGCCTTCACTGACTTATCACGGGAGTCTTGTAGGGCATTGGCAACTGCAGGTGACGTTAAGTCAGATATAGGTTAGCTGCTAAAGGGCTAGCCACTTAGCGCGACCACTAACGTTACACACTCCAGCAGCACAACTAGCGACCTACCACTACCAGACTCACTGAAGTATTTGACGACGGATGAATCTAGCAATCACACGCTCTTTCCCCGCTTAAAGGTGGTGTTAGACAATTAGTCATTAGTAGAAGCACTAACAGACACCTCGTATGTGATAGTTAGTGTTTTGTTGATGGAAACTTTCAATAGTGTTCCGCGAAGGTCCAATATCATATTAAAAGTGCATGAACGAGCATCATAGGGACTCTTTAAGCTCAAACTGAATTCCTACACTGCATGTCCGCATTCTCTCTAAATATAAAGCTTTTTGCCATATTCGAGTCAACAATTCATGAATGTGTTCTGCCTTTTAGGTTGCTGGTTCCAAAATGATCTGGAAGTGTAATTTGTACGCAGCTTCTTTCACCTCCAGAATTAACCACTGTTAATGCTGGAAAAAGAATTAGAAGTAATTCTGAAAATGAACCTTCACATTCCAACATTAAAAGACCCAAGCGAGCAGAAGTAAACTTCCTACCCAACTTTCCCCAAGGAATGGATCCTTCAAGCCTTGAGCAGTTGAGGCAGACAATTGTTGAAGAAGTCAAGAAGACTGAGAAGAACCTGCCCCTCATTAGAAAGATGATGGAGACCATATTTCCCCTACGCCGACAGACCATAGTGATGTCCTGCCCACCAGTGAACGAGCTCATGGACCTCTGGCCTGCTCTCAAAATATAGTCCGAGGTAAAATGGATCAGCTCTCTCTTTTTAAAGTGAAAATTGTGATACTTACTCATTTGGACACTATTTTCTGCTTTATAAATGTGTGCTAGATTCTTCAAATTGAACTTTTTTTTTAAGTGTTGTTGCTGTATTCTCCTCCTGCAGTTATTTCAATGTAGTTGTATGCAGAGTTCCAGCGGATTACGAATCAGAACCTGCCCAACACATTTAATGCTGAGCTTGACCACCATCTTCCTCGACTGATGACCTTATTCAGACAGAAGGTATCAAAAACTGGGAAGACAGCAGATGCTCAGCTGAAATTTTAAAAATCCACGATGAACAGGTAAATAGATTACACATTTCATAGGTTGAACCAGTGGAACATTGAACAGGTTCAATGATTCAAATGAGCTTTGTGAATTTTGCAATTAGTCCACTTTGTGTTTGCCATTTGTCTGATTGCATTAAAGATGTGAACAGGTTATTTGTGGACATATGTTCTGATTGGACTGTTTAAAATTTAAAAGCAGCTTTGTTCAGTAAACTCGAGTATATACAGTTCTGTTTATATCGGAATAGGAAATCCATGACATCCACACCAAGCGCAATACTGTTCTCCAAGCCCTTCCTGTGTATCTGCATGAGGACGTTTCTGGATTTTTCAGAACCTGCAAAGTGAGTCTCCTTAAGTCACTAACAGATTCTACTGTGTATTATGAAAACAGTTAATCAAAATACTAACATGTTTTAGGACTTACATTTCTTTGGTCTACCCATACTGTTTTCGTGTATGGTCTGTTTTCTTTCTCCTCACTACAAATGTTCAGTAAAATATTTTCTTGTAAATGTCCTTTAGGTCTCACACCACTTACATTCTCTGGTAATTTGGCTGATTCATGTGTGCAGAACATGGATCTTATGTTTTTCACCTCTTACAATGAGACCCAGGTCTTCATTGTAAAATAGGTATTTGGTTAAAGGAAGATAAATTATGTCATCTGTTCTGTTCCATGTGTTAGTTTGTGATTAGTATCTCTTTTTCATTCATTCAGACCGAGTCTGATCTTACTGTCATCAGTGACCATGACACAAGTCCAGTTCACTACCACCCTGTGAGAATCTCTGTCGTCACTGAAAGTGATGCCGTGGTCAGCCTCCCCAGACTTGCAGATGCCTTCCTAGTAATCTTTGGACTGATCTATGCACTAATCCTCAGCTTTCCCAAAGCACTGACCAACACTTTTGAATTCACTCAAAAGATTTTACTTGGTCTAGAAAGTGGTAAACTGTCACCCAGGTTGCAGACCCTCAAGAATGATTTGATGATGTAGAAACTCATCTAACAAGGCTGCAGGGTAAAAAATTATAAAAGGCTAGTTCAAAGTTATCTCCTTTTGTCTAAATAATGCCTCAAAAAGTTACTGCACTACTTTGCAGGTGTTCAGCCAATATGCCTTTGTTCTCATTAATATAATGCAAATGTAACGCTAATGTTTTGTATGTTTTAATGTTTTTCTCAACCATTGTGGTCTGCACAAGATGACCCACATTTCACTGTGCATTTGATACTGGTTAATGTAAAACATTTACATTTTAGAGTTTTAAGTAAAACTTTTCTTAAACGGTCTATAGGATTTTTGGAATTTCATCCAAATTGCTGCCCTGTTGCCTTACTCAGGAATTAGCCAGGAAGCCAAAAGCACACAGTGTTTTTTTTTCTTTTATAGATGTAAAGAAAGATTATTTAATTTTGGTATTATTTATTATTGTTTTTGATTACTCTGATTATTTCCAGACTATATGATTAGTTGTCTGGTCAATTTCAGAAATTCGTGATAAAAATCTATTTCCTAGGGCCTTAAATGACCAGGAACACATTTGGAGCATTTGAGTTTTTCCTTCTTAAAAATCTCTCAAATTTATGAATAAAATTTGTTTGCAAATAATCAGTTAATCTACTTCTTACAGCTCTACAATTTATTTAAGTAAAATAATTTTTTTGGTCTATTTATTTTAATTTATAAATGTATAAACATTTATAAATTAAAATAAATAGAACAAAAAATTATTTATTTTTCCCATTTCATTTTAACATTGCAGTGTGCTAAAAGGGAGCAGGCAAGAAAATACTGTTCAATAGCAGACGTTCATCACTTTTAAATATATTAAGTTAGTTAAACTCAATGTAATTGAGGGAAAAATGTTAAGCTTTGAGTCACATGTTTTTAAGTAAAAAAATCTCAACATATTTGACTAATGTGTACTTAAAACAATGACAACACAAACTAATAAACATTGAGTTTGGTTAACATAAAATGGTGTGGTTGTGTACTTATTTTTTTAAAGTTCTGTGAACTTATTCCAGTGGTTTTAAAACTCGAACCTTTAAGTCATATTAACTGCAAATATTTGAGTTGAGCTAAATGAGCACTTTTAATGTAACTGTTATCAAAAGGTACAAGTAGCAAGTCATCCAACCTTTTAAGTTCTGGAAAATTCTGACTTTTAAGTTAATCAACTTTAAAAAATTGAGGCAATCGATTGCCTCAATTTTTTTGAGTTCTGGTAACTTATTCGGGTTTACAGTGCTGCCATTGACTCTACTAAAAGAGTATCATAAAGAAGTTAGTGGGCATGCGTCAAACACGTTCGTATTCGTTTGCGGTCAGAAGAGTATACTCGCAAAGGCAACAGGGTTGACCAGGCGCGAGGCAATCTGGAAGACGCAATAACGAAATATACCTGGGCTTTAAATCTTCCGTATACTTGGCAAACATTTGCAGTAAATCAAACATTTGATCTCAATTAAAAATATTTAACTAATAAAATCATTGTGCGTAATTACGGTTTCACATTGACTGTAAAGTACAAATATAATCTACAATCATGTAGGCTCAATAGCTAAAAAGCTTTGAATCGTCCAATTTATGTTTCAGACAAGAAATAGTCAGCATGCATTTCTTCTCTGCCAATGAAAATAGTTCCAATAGAAGCCAAAGCATAACAGGGCTCGACATTATTGCTTGTCCTCTTATCTGGGACAAGTGCATTTTTTAAGGGGCAAGTGAAAGAATTTTACTTGTCCAACCAGTTAAGTAGACTGAATAAAACATCAATAATGAAAAAATTACTAGCTATATTTGAGCCTAGGCCTTTGCTACTTATTACAACATTCATTCTGCTGTTGAAAATCATCCAGAGTGTGTCAATTTAGAGGTGCACTGTTTGACGAACAGGAGGCTTCTGGATGTGTGGGCATATGTAAATGCGTGCACTCCAAAAGTGCTAGGGCAAATACAGATAAGTGCCTGAATGGTCAAAAACATTTAAAAATGATGCCAAAAATCCCATCTTGGTGAGGCATTCATGTAAACACAATGAGTTAAGTCAACGTAAACAGTGGAGAAAAAGTTGATTTATCAAAACGTCAGACATGAAAGAGTTAATGTAACCTAATAGCTGCTGTCTCTGTGTTGTTGTTAATAATAATTAAACATTCATAACAAGTAAATGAGAAAACCACTCACTGCTCTTGGCTTACGCAAGGTGCAAACATGCATTGATGCTCAAGAACACAACACACTAATATGTGCATACTATATTGTATGTAATTATCTGTAATGTAGATTGTGAAGAGCAATATTAAATAAAATAATTATTTTGTCTGTTATATTTATATAAATTATGAAAAGGTTGTGAACATTTATGAGACAAAAGGGAATGCAAACTTATCTTCTCCACTATTTACTGTGTAAACTTCTGATTAATGGGTTATCAGCTGTCTTTTCTTCTGCTTTCTATCTTGTTTCTGAACAGCAACCTAAATCGAGCAATTCTGTGATTTAGTGACTAAAACAGCCATTTGGCTCCTTAATGTTTCAGTTTAGGAGCCAATGGCTCCCAAGACATCTTTGTAGTCTGGAGCCCTGACTGCGAGCTGTTCTTTCATCCTCTCCTCAATCAAGTGCGAGCTGAAGTGCTGCTCTCCCGTCATCACTAGCGTTTCAAATGATCTCAAATGACTATTCGACAACAGAAATTTATGTCGACAATAGTTTTTTCGATAACATCAACTACTCATTTCAGCCCTAGTTCATAGTGCATTAACTAATGTTAACTTACTACAACATATGATTTTAAAAATGTAATAGTTTATGTTGTAACTAAGATTAAGTTCATTAGTTTATGTTAATGTTGTTAAATAATGTTAACAAATGGAACCTTTTTGTAAAGTGTTACCTTAATTTAACTGTGTGGGTAATAAACATACTACTGCACAATATAACTTGCAAAAGTGAGGCAAAGGACACTTTTTAAAAAATCTGTATCGGGCGATTTTAGTGTTAAAAAAATCGTGGATCGGTCTCAAATTTCCTGATCAGTGCATCACTAGCATTCATTTTTACATCACATTTGACATCAGTAAAGAAAGCACTCCAGGCTACAAGTTACCACCTTTCAAACCAAACACTGACAAGCTGTGACTGTCTGATGCTAAAGGAATGAGACTGACAGATACAAAGACATTGGGGTCGCTGTTCGGTCATGCCTTTATTTGTCTCCATATAGAGCAGAAAACAGTGTTTCAGCCTCCTTCAAACGATCAGAGACCCCAAAATCTCACAACATGATCTCCGTTTCACAATCAATACTAAAACCTGTGCATCACTGGTTATTTTTAAAGAAAACCTTATCATTCACAGCTTCACAGGCAAGTTTACATTTTACATTTATGCATTTGGCAGACGCTTTTATCCAAAGAGACTTACAGTGCACTTATTACAGGGGCAATCCTCCCAGAGCAACCTGGAGTTAAGTGACTTGCTCAAGGACACAATGGTAGTGACTGTGGGGATCAAACCAGCGACCTTCTGATTACCAGTTATGTGCTTTAGCCCACAACAATGCACAACAATCTTACATAGCAATATATAAAGTACGTGTGTAGCTTAGGTATGTTATGTAGCCTATAGGCTAAACTCTTCTAACGTCACAATGACTTAGAGCATAGGCTAGCCCATATTTTTTCTGTCTGAATCGAACTAAACCAATCTGATGTAGTAGTAGCATATTGGTACTAAGTCCAAATTTTAAAACAAACAAAGAGTTTGCAATGTTGATCATAATTACTGTATAGCGCATATCACTTCCTCGATGCCAGAGACCAATGAACAAACTAAAAACAATGACAGAACACACGTGAAAGAACTTACATTTGTTATTATGCAACAGATCGGTGAAACATCGATAAACTACAGAGGATGTGTTCAATATAGAGATGTTATATTAATTATTTGACGATGCTCTTTAACAATCATATTCAGATTTACTACAGATTTATATAAAAGTACCTTGTATGCATCAACCTAAATATTTTTTTAACTGTGAAGTGATACAAGCAAAAGAGTTTGTGATGTTGTATTTAGTTTTACCCGGATTTACAGCCACGTATTAAACTGAGCTAGCCTGTTAGCGGGCTAGCATTTTACCTTTAAAGGGTAAATGTTTCTGTCATATGTACCTTTATTATACCTCCTCGTTATTAATGAAACTACACATATAGATAGAATAAAATTGAATGAGCCTCATTTTTTTTTTTTTTTTTCATCTTTCTAACAAAAAATTTGAGAAATACTGGAGAAAATAGAGTTTATGGGGTCAGCCGTTAAATACCAGCGCCATGTTGCTGGTGTATTAAACGCCAAATGTTCAGCAATTAAACGTAAACGAAACAAACCGACACACACACTGGTGAACGAAACACTGCGGAAATAAACAAACATTTAAAACTCACCGTCACAGGCTCCGTTTAATCCCGACAAAACGATCAAAAGCTGCAGGATTTGCCGAGAGTCCATCCTCACTGGACTTCCATCGCACTGAGTATGCGCGTATAACGATGCTTCTGCGCGCGCTTCAGTGAAGCTCGAGCCCGCGTAGTAATTATTTAATTTGATCTGTACAACATGGGCTCCACTTTATTTCGGTCTGCTTTTATCAAATGTTAACTTACCAATATTTAAAACTTATGGAGGCCCAAACCTGCATAAATAATAAATAAATAAATGTAATTAAAAAATAAATAAATAAAGGAATAAATGTCTTGATAAAACAAATATAATTCGTTTTTAATTACATTTATTCCTGAATGTATTATTGTATTCCTTTATTATTTTCTATATTTATTTTTTATTCTTTTGAACTTTTAATTTATTATTTATGTGTTCATTTATTTTTTTATATGTATTTATTCCCACATATATTTATTTCCATATTTATATATTCCCATTATATATTTATTTATTTATACACGTATTTATTTTTACTTTTCTGTGTGCAACATGGAAAGGAGGGAGGCGGTCCTTGTGTAGCTCCAGTGCATCATTGGTTAAGAGCTCAATAGTACTTATCAGTATCATCAATCCAGTATGTGCTTCGACATTCATACCGGCATACAGCTCTCCTAAAACATCAATAAGCACCTCTACTCTAAATGAAACATAGTCATTTGATGCGTGGTTATCGACTTCATTCGCAAGTTGCGCAACTCTCTAGATATATGTGAAGCGTCAGCTATAGTTTTTTTATTTATTTTTTTTTATTGCAGAACTTATATATACATACATACATAAACGATCAGGGAAATGAAGCATGGTTGTATCTTTTACAATGAACAATCATAACAACAGAAATCAATATTATGGATTTGCGTACATCAAAATATGTAGTTATATACACAGGGGAAAAAAAGAAAATCATAAGGTTAAATCGTATCATTTATGAAACTTGCTCATTTTGTGGATTTGTTGAAGAAACAGCTCCCCATTTATTTTGTGATTTTAGTATAACCAATAAATCTTGGATTAACTTAAGCTCTTTTGTTTTTAGCCCCACAAATAGCTATAGTTTACACAATATGTCTATGACCTAACGTCACATCAAAACAAGTCAAGAGCAATCGAGCACACGCTTCGATCTACAATAAGCCAATGGTAAGCAGGACCCGCCCACATAATTATCATACAAGAGACAGAAATGTAAGAATAAATACAAAAATAAATAAATGTGGGAATAAATAAATACAAAAATAAATGAATGCATAAATAAATAATAATAAAATAGAATAAAAAAAGTTTTAAAGAATAAAAATAAAAAGAGAAAACAATAAATAAAAAGAGAAAATAATAAATAAAGGAAAAAAGTCATACAAAAATAAATTCAGGAATAACTTTAATTAAAAACTAATTATATTTTTTGATCAAGACATTTATTCCTTTATTTATTTTCTCCTTTTTTTCACAGTGACTCATATTTTTTACTAACAAAAACATAACTTTGACAATATTTTACTGTAAAAGTACATGCATTTTGCCTTGCTGAATATAATATAGATTTTCGCAATAATTATACCATAAATTTGCCACAAATTATATTATTCAAACTTTTTACTTCCCAAACTTTTTTTATACGTATAAAACTTACACATATTGTTCCGTTAAATTCTATAGAATTCAATATGGTAAGGTAACTTACAGTTAACTAATTAACATTTAGCATATTTTTGTTCAGTTTAATTTTTGAGCAAACTTAGTAATGTACAGGCTGTAGACTGTTGCTGAAACCGATTCATTCAGTTTTGTCTCTTTGTGGACTCTTCTCATGGATGAGTTTATGAGTCTTTTGACTATCAGTTTCAGAATAGCATTCTGAGATGCTGCTCTTCTTACCACAATTGTACAGAGTGGTTATATGAGTTACCGTAGACTTTGTAAGTTTGAACCAGTCTGACCATTCTCTGTTGACCTCTCTCATCAACAAGGCATTTCCATCCACAGAATAGCACCTCACTGGAAGTTTTTTGGTTTTGGCACCTTTTGGATAAAATTCTAGACTGTTGTATGTGAAAATCCCAGGAGATCAACAGTTACAGAAATACTCAAACCAGCCCATCTGCCACCAACAATCATGCCACGGTCCAAATCACTGAGATAAAAAAAAATTCCTCATTCTGATGGCTGATGTGCTCCTGACCCGTATCTGCATGATTATATGCAATGCTGCCACATGATTGGCTGGTTAGATAATCGCATGGATGATTGTTGGTGCCAGACGGGCTTGTTTGAATATTTTTCTGTAACTGCTATATTTCTGTATCTCCTGGGATTTTCACGCACAAAACAATAAAAAATTACTCAGAACGGTGCCAAAAACAAAAAACATCCAGTGAGTGGCAGTTCCGATGACAGAAATTCCTTGTTGATAAGAGAGTTCAACCGAGAATGGCCAAACTGGTTCAAACTGTCAAAGTCTACAGCAACTCAGATAAACGCTCTGTACAGTTGTAGTGAGAAGAACTGTTGCTATTTTGGTGGCACGAGGGGGACCTACACATTATTAGGCAGGTGTTTTAATGTTGTGGCTGATTGGTGTATATATATTTATGTTAACCAGTATGCTCATAAAGGCAAATTAAAATCATAACAATGATTACCAGGATTGCTCCAAAGCAGAACTCTAAAATTGTAATTTACCTCCTGCAAATAAAACAAATAAGTGCTTCTACTATGAAAAATACTGTAAAAATGGAAATATATGATAGAGATATTTATTTTCACTCAAACCATATTTTATTTCCCTTTCTGTTAAAGATGACAACAATTAATCATCAGTACTACATATTGTACAGTTGAATGTGAGAACAATTAACAATCACAGCTGTTAAAAAGATTCTGCAGCAGATGAATCTCTATGAACTGCTGGAGTCTTATGTTGAATCAGTTAATTGTAAATTTGTGGTGTGAAGAAATCAACTTGGTTCTTCTCCACCAGGACTTCTGTCTTCTTAAAGAGCTCACAGATCTATCTGGCAGATTCTCTGGTGTTGCTCTAAAGAACATGGTATGTGTAAATAGTACACATGAATTAGTAGGAAGATATATTCTGTGGTGGTGGGGGCGTGGTTGAGCACCAGCTTGTGAATGGAGAGTGAGATCAGGAGATGAGAACTGTAAGGATTATCACCTGGCAATGATTTTCTCTTACAGCTGTTTGTCATTGCAGTGAAAGTTGGAGACGGATTTAAGAGCGAGCCAGACACCAGTGAAGAGAGCCAAGCCTACACTTGTGTGTGTGTTTCGATCATGTGTGTTGGAAGCTTTTTGTTTGGATTCACCGTCTCCCGCGTCCACCTTTCTCCACTTACTCTGACATGTGGCCCTCTACCAGCTGGATGGCCGTGTGGAGCAATGCCAGACGGAGAGCCATCAGGAAATGTTATTCCAGACAGCTCATCATAATCCTATGGTGGGTCACTTAGGGTGCGAAAAAACACTAAACCGTATAATGGTTCATTTTTATTGGCCGGGCATTCACAGAGATGTTCGCAGGTGGTGTGTAGCATATGTTAATGTCAGCTGGTGAATCCGCTGGCCACCCCAAGAGCGCCTTTGAGCCCACTTCCTTTGATTGAGGCCCCCATTGAGAGAATTGGCATGGACCTCGTCGGGCCATTAGAGCGGAAGGCACGCAGATATCGCTTTGTGTTGTTTCTGGTGGACTACGCAACATAATATCTGAAAGCAGTGCCTCTATGCAACATTTCAGCACGTAGTGTTGAGAGGCACTCTTCAGAATCATCTTTTTTTTTCAGCACGTAGTGTTGAGAGGCACTCTACAGAATCATCTCACGAGTGGGGATCACAAAGGAAATCCTCACTGATCAAGGGACTATTTTCATGTACACTATGCAAGCTGTATGGATTATTGGTATTAAATCGATTCGGACAAACGTACCACCCACAAACGGACAGCTTGGTCGAATGGTTTTATCAAACCCTGAAAAACATAATTTGTAGGTTCGTACACAAAGATGCTTGGAATTAGGATAAGTGGCTTGAACCCCTGTTATTCGCAGTTCGAGAGGTCCCGCAAGCCTCCCTGAGGTTCTCCACATTTGAATTATTGTATGGACGTAAGCCTCACAGTGTCTTAGAAGTTATGAGGGAAAATTGAGAGGCGGGACCTTCAAACAGCAAAAACGAAATTCAATACGTTCTTGACCTGACAGCAAATCTACACACATTGGGGCAACTATCACAGGCTCAAGAACGTCAGTCCCGGCTGTATAACAGAGTAGCTCGGCTACAGGAATTTACACAGGGAGATAAAGTCCTTGTATTACAACCCACATCAAGCTCTAAATTGCTCACAAAGTGGCAAGGGCCCTTTGAGGTCACACGGCGAGTCAGGGAAGTCGATTATGAGGTTAAACGGCAAATGTACTTCCTCAACCTCTTAAAACCATGGAGCGAGGTGGTTCCAGTAGCTTTGGCGACAGCGGTACCGGAGAGGGAGGCGCTTTGACTGGAGGTGAACTTAAAAGCCAATTGATGCACCCCGGTCACTTTTCACCACCATGTCACAGATGAGGCCCAGTTGCAAAGACTGTTCTCACCCTTTCCCTGTTGTACCAACCTCATAAAACATCATATTGAAACAACCCCAGGAGTAGTGGTACATAGTTGTCCTAATTAGTTGAATTAATATGGGAGTAATAGGTGGTGCTGGTTCCAAAGAGCGTTGGCTCGGTCTGTTGTATAGAAATGTCAACGTGGTCTCTAAATTTGACGCATATCCAATGCCTTGTATTGATGAACTACTTGATGGGTTGGGCGGCTCGCTTTTATTTGACAATGGATTTAACGAAGGGTTATTGGCAGATCCCCTTAACAACAATGTCCCATGAGAAAACGCCTTCTCCACACAGTTTGGATTACACCATTTCATGACCTTTCTGTTCAGTTTGTTTGGGGCCCAGTCTATGTTTTTAGCACCTGTAGTCCTCAGAGTGTACTCTGTGTACGCTGCTGCCTCTCTGGATGACATCTTTATATACAGTAATTACTGGTTCTGAGGTCGCTGCGATGGGCGGTACTCATGGCAAACCCCCAAGAAGCACAAAATTGGACGGGTGGATGTACGGTATCTGGGGTTCCACTTGGGTCACGGTCAGGTGCGTCCTCAAATTGATAAGACAGCAGAGGTTGTGGCCTGCCTGAGACCCAAGACCAAAAAGGAGGTGAGACATTTCCTGGAGCTGGCTGGCTGTTATAGAAGGTTTGTGCCTAATTATTTGGATGTCACCAGCCCGCTGACAGATCTTAATAAAAAGGGAGACCTAGACCTGGTCCAGTGGTCAGAGCTGTGATGGGCAGGCCGGATGGCTCCCTGGCCTGAGTCAAGCGGTGGGGGTATGTGGTGGTGGGGGCGTGGTTAAGCACCGGCTTGTGAATGGAGAGTGAGATCAGGAGGTAAGAATGGTAAGGATCAACACCTGGCAATGATTGCCTCTGACAGCTGTTTGTCATTGCAGTGAGAGTGTCTAAGAAAATATTATGTTAATGGAGACAAAACAAATATGTCAGAAATCAGCAAACCATGCTTAAGGTGCACAAACATTTGATCTTTTTCAAACCATCTTTTTTATAATTGTCCAGTCACAGCTGAAGCATGAAGCACTTATTCTGTTATACAAAAAAAAACACGATCATTGTTTTGTTTGCAGATTTAGTCAGAAATGGTATCTGGCTAAACAATAATTAATTCAACATACAGTAGATGAAAAACAGCTTTAAAGTTAAAATGTTGTGCTGTTTAACAAGTTAGCACACTTTTATGCTATTTATCTAAACATTTTCACAAATTCAAGGTATGTTCTAGTTTACTTATGAAAACTTGTTCTGGAATAGAATAGGCCTAATATGGGTTTTAAACAATAAAAAAGGAAATTAATCAGATATTTTGAGATCTTGCATCAGATTATTTACTGTATATATATATATATATATATACACACACACACACACACACACACACACATACATATTCAAATACTATCTAAAGAAAAAAAAATATGTTGCCTTGATCCAGCCACAGAGTAAAAAAATAAATTCACAATTGTGGGTTTATTTCTCGTAATTGCAACTTTATTTCTCACAACTGCAGCTTTATATCTAGTGAAAGTTGCATTTGAATCACATTTACAAGAAATAGTCACAAATATATATATATATACTGTATATATAGTTACAAAATAAAAGTATCAATATAAAAGGATACCATGTTTCAATTGGCAAAAATATTTCAATGATCATATGTCAATGAGCAAAGAACAACACACTACAGTATATTTACAGATTCCCACAAATGTGCTGAAAGCAGATGAGTTGTTTTATGATCCCTGTGTAAATGAACACATTTGCATCCACACCCATAACAAATAACAAAATATAAAAAATAAAACTGTCAACAGAAAAGTCTCATATTTGTGTGTAAGGGCCAGCAGGTAATAAAATCATCATTAGATATTTCACTCTATTTAAAATTAACCTACTACCTACTAACCTAACCTGTAGCGCTTTAATCCCAATCTTAACTCTTTCAAGAGAAATGGCACAACAGGTTTCAGATCAGTATAAAGGGGCTTCTACATTAAATGGCAGATGTCCAAAGGCCTTGAGTTGAAATTCAGTGGGTTACAGACATCAGAGGCTCCAGTGTTTGAACTACTGCTGATAAATTCTCTTCCACTTGCCCTCTTCAGTCCGGCGGTAAAAATGCGGCTGTCCACCAGGAAACAGACCGTCAGAGGTCAGATGATCCAAAAGGAACTGAACGGTGGATTTGATGTGTTGGATGAAGTGAGGAGGTTCTGCATACGGGGAGGTGGACAAGTACTGATGGTACAAAACCAGATGAGGAATGTGTCACAAAAATGTATCTTTTAGAGCATACAACATAATGAAACGCATGACTAATAAAAACACACACTTGTAAAATAATTTCATCATCTTGTGAGAGCCAGAAGGCCATGTCATCACTCTGGGTCCATCTGCACGGGCCAATTTTCACAAGCTCTCGGCTAGAATCGTACACTTCAACCATCTGTCCGTTACAGACACAAATACTTCACAATCACTTAAATGCACTTTTATAATGTAAATTATAATTATGCGCATTAATTTTCCGATTAACACTTTTAATTGATTCTAAGACATGAAACAGAAAAGCCAAACAAATATGCACAGAATGAACTTGTAACCACCATTATTCCTCTTCCCCCTCCCAATCCCCAACCCCACCCTGACCCCCAACAAACATCCCTGTAGTCAAAGCCAAATCTCTCACACACACACACACACACACACACACACACACACACACACACACACACACACACACACACACACAAACACAATAAAACAAATATATATATATATCCATCCATCCATCCATCCATCTTCAACCGCTTATCCGAAGTCGGGTCGCGGGGGCAGCTGCTCCAGCATATATATATATATATATTAATAATAATCACATAAATTATGTACATAATCACTCCACTGCCCCTCCCCGAGAACCTTCCAAAAAGGTCAGATAGCTGCCCCACTTCATATAAAACAACCCAAGTTGCCTAGCATTCTATCTGACATCTACTCAAATGCCGCCAAACCTCCAATCTCCGTGCACCACTCCCAAAATGAGGGCGCACCAGCCAACTTCCATCTTCTCAGTATGATCTGTCAACCGATCATGACACTGGCTAGGACCCAATTTCTTATGTATTTATCCCCAATACAAATGACCGCCCCATCACCTAAAATACAGAGTCTGGGGCAAAATGAAATTTGAGTGCCCAATACATCACACATAAAACTCTGAACCCTCAAGAATTCTTGGATCTTAACACACCACCAAAAAACCTGTACACTGTTGCCCATAACGCGTGCAAATGTGAGATAAGGGGGTGTAACTGAACTTCTCTGGTTATTTTGCAAGAAAGGCTTTGCAATGGCGAGATAGGGGCAAGTACTTCTTGTTCAATACAAAACCAGGTAGGGGCTCTCTCAGGTGGAAGCGACCAATGAGCCAAATGTCTGAGACTGGATGCATAATAATAAAACAAAATCTTGGATAGGCCTAGGTAACTTACAAAAATGTAATCTGGGATGCTTACCATTCCAAACGAAGGACTTTGCTATGCTATCAAATTGCTTGAAATAAAAGAGTGGGACATCTATAGGGAGAGATTGTAGCAGGTAGTTGATTTTGGAACACAATTCATTTTAATAATATTAACCTTCCCAATAATAGATAAATGTAATGAAGCCCACCTGCCCACATCGCTCGAAAACCTTTTTATTAAAGGGTCAAAATTAACTCTAAAATCACACAGATTAGCTGGGAATAAAATACCCAAATACTTAATGCCCTGTTTGGGCCACTGGAAGGCACCCGGCTGAAAAGCCGTTACTTGACAGTACGCTGTCAGAGCCAAAACTTCGGATTTAGACCAATTAACTCTGTATCCTGAGAACTTAGTAAAGGAATTAATAATTATTTGGAGGCAAGGCATATATCTAGAAAGGTCGGAGTTTAATAATAAAATATAATCTGCATAATGTAAAAGCTTATGCGCCATCACCCATGGAAAATCCTCCTCCTTTCTTATCGCAGCTACTAATGGTTCAAAGGCAAAACAGAACAATAAAGTGGAAAGAAACCTGTCTGCCTGTCAGACTCATTAACTTGCGACACACACGCGCAGCAGAGAAAATGTCTGAGAGAAGCAAGGCGATGTGGCCCCTTTACCAAAATAGTTAAAAATATTAATAATTGCACACATCACCTAAATAATTTGTTTCAGGATTTTACATGAGTAAAATAAACTGTTATATTTCAGACTAGCACACTGACCTAACCATGGTAATGAGGAGCCTTTCCTTCTGTGTAATATGTGTATAAATATGTAATATTAGGTAACAAACGGGATAATAATTGGCTCATATAAGTAAATAAGCTCTTAAATTTTTAAAAGGGGGAGAGACAACTTCCTGTAGATTTTGTTGTTGACATCATCAACAAAAATAATGACACTTGATGCATGTCTTTGTACTGGAAAACCATGAACAAAACTATGCAACATAAAAGGAAATGCAACCCAGGATACATTAAATACAGGTTATGATTAATCTATGGCAGGTCGACACTTGATTTCCAATGTAAAATCTGTCCTGAAGCAAAACCAGTTGAGAATTACTGAGATAAAGGTACAGACAGGAGCAGTCTGGCTGAGCGGTCGTGCACCTACAGTATATGTTAACTGTTAATAATCATAGGACATTACTTTAAAAGCTCACACAGCTGATGTTATATTTTATTTAGTTCATTTAACATGTTATGATAACATGTAAACTAACATGCTTTAGTTATATAACATGTTATAGTTACAGTTAATTTTTTATCATGTTTATAATTCAGTTTATTATAATTCTGCTAGCTTTCTTATTTTTTCTATTTATTTATTTTCAAAAGGGAGACTTTTTTTGCACATATGTACCAAGAGTGGACGCCGCATCATTCCTAAAAGTGTAACACATACTTCAATAAAATAAATGGTTTCAAGTTTCATTTATAATAAAGTGTTTGCTCAAAAATAAATAAATATATAAAATGACCCATCTGTTTTCACTAATAATAGTAATTGTGTAATACCATATACCGTGATATTTTCTGAGACGGTTATCATACTGTGAAAATCTCATACCGTTGCAACCCCATTGAGGGGGCTGTTGCCTTTTGTAAAAGAGAAAGCTGTTTTCGATGTACTTAAAGCAAACGTTCTGTATATAATAAAAAAAGACTGACCTGAACAAGGAGAAAACCTGTGTCATGGGCCCTCCTTTCCCCTTGAATCTCTACAACCACATTCCAACATTAATGCAACAATCAAACCCCATACTTCCCCAGAACCAAACAAACAGAAAAAAGAAAAATGTGCGCATTAACCCTGTGCATGACAGCGCCAACTGGCATCCATCCCTCCAAACTCAAAAAGTCCATACACGCCTACGAGAGCCCCCGTGACAACTTTGCCATCAGATTCCTCAAGTCCGGTGTTTCTATAAAAATTTTGTGAGACAGAATAACACACCAAAAGATAATCTATAAAACAAACTTCAGCCAACAGGCAGAATAAACACAAATAGTGTGCAGCTTCATCCACAAAACTGTCCCGAAAGTGTGTTACTCCACAAAACAAACTCCAGCCGCTAGGCGGAACCAGCACAAAAAGAAAAAAGACACTCAGTTTCTTTGAAGTCAAACGAATGTTAAGTGAGCCGGCCCACTCGGCTGCAACATGAGTGCAACAAATGACCAAATCACTCCAATGTCTTGCAAGAAATACTCCACAAAACAAACTCAAGCCAATAGGAGGCATAAGCACAAGAGCATGCAGATTGATCCACAAAGTGTCCAGAAGGAGTGTTACTCCACAAAACAAACTCCAGCCGCTAGGTGGAACCAGCACAAAAAGGAAATTAAAAAGGCATTCAGTTTCCTCGAACAGTCGTGATTGTTCAGTGAGTCGGTCCACGTGGCTGCAAAGTGAGTACCACAATGGCTTCCTCACACTACTGACTTTATGAAGGACATCACTTGAGGGTATGTGAATGTTTTATGGCCATCCTTAGCATCTATTCTCAATTTGGCTGAAAAAATCAGCGCAAAAGTCACCTTCCTTTGATGTAAAAGTTTCTTGCATTCCTTGAATCGATCACGTTTCTCTCTTGTCGAATTCGCAAAGTCTGGGAACAAGAAAATGCTGTGGTTTTTCTAAGAAAACCTTCCTTTACTCCTCTCCTCGCGTAAACCAAGATTGTTATCGGATGATCTCAGAAAATGACCAGAATTGATCAGGGCTTGTCTCCCTCCGCAGCTCACTGAGAAGGAACCCTGTGAGCTCGCTCAATTTCCAGCTTATGGCCTGTTATGTCAAGCAAATTTGGAAAGAGCCTGTACAGGAATTTCATCATATCCTGACCCTCTTCGGCCTCAGGAATTCCGACAAGAAGTTATTCCACCGGCTACAGTTCTCCATGTCCTCCAATTTCTCCCAGACATGCTCCAAATCCACCTTTGTCACTAGCGGATTAGCAGATAAATCTGTATAAATTTCCATTCATAAATCCAATTGTTGCACAGAATTGAATGCGACAATTTACACAAGAGTGGTTTTACGAATGATTTACATAGAACTTCGTCTGCTAATGTTTCATAAATAAGGTCCATTGTGTCTCTATCAGCAGTTCTTAACTGGTTTTGCTTTAGGACAGACTTTGACCCTATCAGAACAGATCTGAGACCCATTTTTGGGTTGAAAATCCATGCTGTATATTACACTACAACAACATCAATGTACCTGTCCACCAGAGAAGGTGCGTGCAGAACGAAGCTCCTCCACTGGACCTCGGAATATAAATGAAGCTGGAAACACGTAACCAGATTTTACATGCACACCTGCACATAGATTGATGGAAAAACCTCTGTCAATGACATCCGCAACACTTATTGGCATTTCTATTCATGGGATATCCTTTTGTTTATAAGCTTTTGACAAACAATTCTTAAACCCTAATGTTTGTTTACTTTAAATTGGATACAAATATTTGGCTGCTGATGTAAAAGTTCATGGTATATATGCACACTGTATATATATATAAATAAACTCCTGCCTTGCTGCAAGTGTGCATTTGAATTGAGTGTTTTTACTGCAAAAGTGATGTTCAGAGAGGGTGAAGAAATTCTGCAGTACCTATTCCATACAACAGTGGGAGATGAATGCCCCCTTTGATGACATCATTCATATCTATTACTGAACCCTTAATAGGAAAGGGCAGGTTTTGCATGCCCTTGCAATATATTTACCATGGTTTTTTTACAGTAACTATATTTTAACCATGATATTCTTAGTGATACCATAGTAATAATTAGGGCTGAACAATTAATCACAATAAAACAGAAATCGCAATATGATCCAGTGCAATAATCAAATCGCGAGGGCTGTGATTTAATTAACTAAATAGTCTGCTTGCTGTGTTACACTTATTTGTCCAGCTGTTTTGTCAATGCCACGAGTAAGTTAATATTGAAATTATTAAAGCGGGGCCTGGGTAGCTCAGTGAGTAAAGAAGCTGACTATCACCCCTGGAGTCACGAATTCAAATCCAGGGCATGCGGAGTGACTCCAGCCAGGTCTCCTAAGCAGCAAAATTGGCCCGGTTGATAGGGAGGGTAGAGTCAAATGGGGTCGCTATAATGTGGTTCTCGCTCTCGGTGGGGCGCGTGGCGAGTTGTGTGCGGAATAACATGAATCCTTCACACGCGCTATGTCTCCGCGGTAACACGCTCAACAAGCCAAGTGATAGATGTGCAGATTGACAGTCAACAGAGGCAACCGAGATTCGTCCTCCGCCACTCGCATTAAGGCAAGTCATTACACCACCACTAGGACTTGGAGAGCATTGGGAATTAGGCATTCAAATTGGGGAGAAAAGGGGAGGGAATAAAAGAAATGACTAGTGAAGAATAAATAACAATAATAATAATTATTATTTATAAATTATTATAACAAAGTATTTATATTATAATTTCTTAACTAAACATTTTTATATTGCAGTAATATAATATTAAAGTAGACTGGGTTTCAAAAAATTACAATGAAAAGTGAGCTGACCCTTTTACCAAAAAAAAAAAAGTACAAAGCAGACAGATTCAATGTGATTGTGGTGTTTTTTTTCCCCTCTGTTTCACCCTCTGATATTTATTTATCTAGTTTGGTTCTTTATAAGAGGTTGGCAGTAAATTATGGACAAAACATCAGGAATTGTCACGGTCTCGCTCACCTGCACCGTGTTTCGTGTCATCTGCACCATGTTTCGTGTCGTCTGCACCGTGTTTCGTGTCGTTTGCCCCGTGTTTTCTGTTTCACCCGTCACTAGTCATGTTCCATGTCACTCTCCCTTGTTATCCGCCCCGTGTTTTCTGTTTTACTGATCACGCTCCCTGTCATGTCTTCCTTGTTGTCTGCCCGTGTTTCACTGTCTCTGTGAAAACTACAATTCCCTTCTTCCCGTCTTTTCCGGCCGTGTCACTGTGTTATTGTCCGCACCTGTCCGTAATTTTGTCATTACCGTGTCTCTTTATTTAAACCCCGCTGTTTTCCCTTCCCGTTGTCATGCGTTGGCGTTTCATGTCCCTTTCTGACGCTTCATGTTCGTTCATTCGTGTGTTCCTTGTTGATGTTCCCCGCTCTTGTTGCTCATCCGTCCGAGGTTACCCTGCTGTCCATGTTCCCTGCTGTCTGTCGTTTCAGGTTTACCCTGTCCTCCGTGGATGTTCGATGCTTGCACCCCTTCTGTGTTCAATCCAGTATTTTGGTTTCCTTTTCCCCTTGTGGATCTTTTCTTTGTTCGTGAGTTTGTTTATTTTTGTGTAATAATAAAGCCGCATTTGGATCCTACCTCCCGTCTGCCTTGTCCTGCTTCCCACAATTCGTTACAGAACGCACAACCAAGAAATGGATCCAGCGGTCCAGCAGGCCAACTACCAGCTGCTTTGTTTGAAGCAAGGGGACCGACCGGTAGAAGACCACGTCCGGGACTTCCTTGAGCTGGCAAACATCTCCGACTTCCCGGACTCGGCCTTGGTGGTTTTCTTCTGGGGTAACCTGAACCCCTCGCTGAAGGAGCGGTTGCCACCGGCGTCGCGCGGCTGGACACTGCAGGAGATCATGGAAGAGACTTTGCTGGTCAGCGACTCGCCACTCAGTGTGGGCGTGGCAGAGGAGGACCCTACCTCACCTCCCGCAGTGGTGACCTTCCACGTGCCCATGGCTCTTCCCATCACGCCTGCCCCACCTGTCAGTGAGCAAACCCCCGCACCAGTCATTTCCTATGAGCCTGCATGGTCCACTTCGTCTGCTCAGAGGAGGAAGAGAAGACGGGCTTCCGCCTCCCGGCCCACGCCTGCCCCGGTCTGCGAGCCCGAGCCCACGCCTGCTCCGGTCTGCGAGCCAGAGCCCATGCCTGCCCCGGTCTGCGAGCCTGAGCCCTTGTCAGCCACGGTCAGCGAGCCTGAGCCCTCGTCAGCCACGGTCAGCAAGCCTGAGCCCTCGTCAGCCACGGTCAACGAGCCTGAGCCCTCGTCAGCCACGGTCAGCGAGCCAGAGCCCGCGTCACCCACGGTCAACCAGCCAGAGCCATTAGCTCCCGATGTCAGTGGGCCAGTGCCTGTCGCCTCAGTCGTCAGTGGGCCAGTGCCTGTCGCCTCAGTTATCAGTGAGCCAGCGCCTGTCGCCTCGACCGTTCCTGAGCCAGCGCCTGTAGCCTCATCCGTCCCTGAGCCAGCGCCTCCTTCAGCTCCGCCTCCTGAACCTCCCTCGGCTCCCCCTCCAGAGCCTCCTTCAGCTCCACCTCCCGAGCCTCTCCCGGCTCCGCCTCCAAAGCCTCCCTCAGCTCCCTTGCCTCCCGAGCCTCCCTCAGCTCCGCCTCCCGAGCCTCCCTCGGTTCCGCTTCCTGGGCCTTCTACGCCATCGCCTCCTTTGGCTCCGCCTCCCGAGCCTCCCTCAGTTCCGCTTCCTGGGCCTCCTTCGGCTCCGCCTCCTGAGCCTCCTTCGGCTCCGCCTCCTGATCCTCCTTCGGCTCCGCCTCCTGAGCCTCCCACGGCCCTGCCTACGCCTCCTTCAGCTCCGCCTCCGAAGTCCTCCTTGGCTCCGCCTCACACGGCTCCGCCAGCCTCTGTCCTGCGGCCACCTCCCAGGTCTCCTGTACCGGCCCCTGCCCAGAGGCCAGCTCCCAGGCCACCCAAATCTGCCCCTGCCCCATGGCCCACTCCCAGACCTCCTGACCCGGTGTTCGCCTTGTGGCCAGCTCCCGGGCCCCCCAGGCCAATCCCGACATTGTGGCCGCCTTCCAGGCCTCCTGAACCTGTCCCTGCCCGGTTGACGCCCCCCAGGCCACCGAACCCGGTCCCCGTCACACACCCCCATAGACTGCTTGCCTGCCCTCTCGGCCTCCCTGGTCTGCCTACCTGCCCTCTCTGCCTCCCTGGTCTGCCTGTCTGCCCCTTGTGCCCCCGTGGTCAGTTTCAATGCCCCTTGTGCCCCTGTGGTCTGTCTCTGTGCCCCTTGTTTCCCCCCTGGTCTGTCTCTGTGCCCCTTGTTTCTTCCCCCTAGTCCACCCCCTCTCTCCTGGGTTCTTAATTCATTTTTATAGTTTTATTTGTTTGATTTAAGACCGTCTGGAATCGGGTCCTTTTGAGGGGGGATTATGTCACGGTCTCGCTCACCTGCACCATGTTTCGTGTCATCTGCACCATGTTTCGTGTCGTCTGCACCGTGTTTCGTGTCGTTTGCCCCGTGTTTTTTGTTTCACTCATCACTAGTCACGTTCCATGTCACGCTCCCTTGTTATCCGCCCCGTGTTTTCTGTTTTACCGATCACGCTCCCTGTCATGTCTTCCTTGTTGTCCGCCCGTGTTTCACTGTCTCTGTGAAAACTACAATTCCCTTCTTCCTGTCTTTTCCGGCCCTGTCACTGTGTTATTGTCCGCACCTGTCCGTCATTTTGTTATTACCGTGTCTCTTTATTTAAACCCCGCTGTTTTCCCTTCCCGTTGTCGTGCGTTGGTGTTTCATGTCCCTTTCTGATGCTTCATGTTCATTCATTCGTGTGTTCCTTGTTGATGTTCCCCGCTCTCGTTGCTCATCCGTCCGAGGTTACCCTGCTGTCCATGTTCCCTGCTGTCTGTCGTTTCAGGTTTACCCTGTCCTCCGTGGATGTTCGATGCCTGCACTCCTTCTGTGTTCAATCCAGTATTTTGGTTTCCTTTTCCCCTTGTGGATCTTTTCTTTGTTCCTGAGTTTGTTTATTTTTGTGTAATAATAAAGCCGCGTTTGGATCCTACCTCCCGTCTGCCTTGTCCTGCTTCCCACAATTCGTTACAGGAATCACATGATTTGATTTATTTATTTATGTTTATCAAATCGCAGTTCAAACGCAATATTTTTTGCCAATTAATCGCAATTAGATATTTGGACCAAATCATTCAGCCATAGTAATAATACAGGAAAACCAAAAGTAAATTGTAATAAAAATTATAATTTTGTGGTTACTATGGTTTTACTATAAATACCATATTTTAACCATGGTATTTGTAGAAAAAGCATAGTAACCACAAAATTATGATTTTCATTACCAATGTTTTTGTTTTACTGTATTATTGCTAAGGTTTCACTAGGAATATGATGATTAAAATATGGTTATTGTAGTAATACAATGTTCAATATATTATGAAGGCAAGCAAAACTATTTCAGAAAAGAAATCTTGCCCTGTCCACTAAGGGGCTCACGTAACTTACTACAACATACCCAATATATTAAGGCTGAGTGAGTGAGACGTTTTTCTGTCATCACCCAACAAGATGCAGCTCAGTCTAAAGACACAAACACATCCATATAATTGAGAATGCAGAAAGAACAGATTCAAATGATGGCACAGCAGTCTCAACAAAGCAATTTTGTCTGTCAATAAGCACTGGTTCATTCACAGACATAACTTCAAATATATACCACAATTTATGAATTTGACATGATCAAATATTGCCTAAATTTAAGGACATTTGCAAAATGTTTGCCAAAGTCAACACTGTCTGAGGCTGAGACTATTATATCAGAAATTCTCAAAAAACAAAAATACAAATCATGAAGGACTCTCCTATGTACCTGCCCTCTTTAGCAAGATTACTTCTAGAAGTGACAGCATTGACTATAAGAGGAACTTCAGTCCATGTGCTGGAGCCATCACAGTGTGCAAGACACGTTGCTCCGCTGCCTTCAGAATATAAAAACAACAGCTTTAGACATCCATATCGAATGTAAACATGGCATCATGGTTTTTTTTATTACCACTTTATATTACCCGTGTGTCGAAGCACAACTAAGTGGCATGTTGTGGCATCATCAGACCCCAGAACAGAGACAGAATCTACAAAAAGAGAGAGATATCCATGTCTGTTGAACATATCACGACACACGCATCAACAGCTGAACCACACACACACTCACTGTCGGCTGGTGTGGTGGCTGCAAACTCTCGCTGTTGCACGTACAGCAGCTGTTTCGGATCCACTGGCTCTTGACACCTGGATGCAAACTGCTTTGCATGTTCCTGTATGCAATGACAAGAAATATGTAACTGTTATGTTTGTACATAATTGTTATGCTGATTATAAAAGTTAATAAATGTATTAAAGAAAAATATAAATATTTTAATTAGTGGTCTCAGAGTTTGGACCCTACTACATGTAATGAATGTAAATTACATATACATATATATATATATATACACAAAAATATTGGCACCATTGGTAAATATGAGCAAAGAAGTCTGTGAAAAGAAAATCTGCATTATTTATTCTTTTGATTATTCATTAAAACAATTCACAAAAATCTAACATTTAATTGAAGTAAAACAATTGAAACAGGGGAAATATCTCATAATTAAATACATATTTTTTTCCAAAATGCATTGGCCATAATTATTGGCACCCTTTTATTCAATACTTTTTGCAACCTCCTTTTGGAAGATAACAGCTCTGAGTCTTCTCTTATAATGCCTAATGAGGTTGGAGGACACCTGGTAAGGGATCTGAGACATTCATCCATACAGAATATCTCCAGATCCTTCGAATTCAGAGGTTCACGTTGGTGGACAGTTCACCCCATACATTTTCTATGGGGTTCAGGTCAGGGGACTGGGATGGCCATGGCAGAACCTTGATTTTGTGGTCAGCGAACCATTTTGGTGTTGATTTTGATGTTTGTTTTGGATCATTTTCCTGCTGGAAGATCCAACCAGGGCCCATTTTAAGCTTTCTGGCAGGGGCAGCAAGGTTTTGATATTTTATCTGTGATGCCATGTATCCGAACAAGATGTCCAGAACCTCTGGCATAAAAATAGCACCACAACATTAAAGATCCACATTTAACCATGGGGATTGGGTACTTCATATCTGTGTGCACCAAACCCATCTCTGGTGTTTGCTGCCAAAAAGCTCTTTTTTTGTTTAATCTGACTATAGAACCCGCTCGCATTTGAAGCTCCAATAGTGTCTGGCAAACATCTCAGTTACGTACGTAACCTCGGTTCCTTGAGACGAAGGGAACGAGCCATTGCATAGTAACGCATATGGGGAGTGCCTTCATACACAAACTATTTGAAACTTCTCTTGAAACTTGGTGTTTGAGCCCCACCTGTTTTGGCGCAAAACTGACTGCTATAAACACAGGTGCACATACACCATTTCCTCAGAATTTCTGACTGAGAACTAGGAGCGCATCACTCATGCCTCAAGAACTCTAAGTCTTGTAGTGTGGCTCAATGTCTTGTTCCTTTCGTCTCGTACATAAGTAACCGAGACGTTCCCTTACGACTCAGTACACTTGCCATTGCACAGTAACGAATATGGGGAAAAGAATCCCATCACGCCGCACTACACAACATAACTTCCCTGAGAGGAAACATGCTGGCACAGTCTTATGGGACGATGACCGAAATGAGCATGCCGCAGTGAGTGATCCTCATGATGGCCAAGAGGAGAGCACTCATAACGAATATATGTACTATAGTCATATAGCATAATTAACTCCTTATAAATCCAGTTGGGAAGGGAGATTATTTATAATAAAAGTGCTTGTGACTTTATGGTAATTATAACAGCCTGAATGCAGGCAGTTGTGTAATGATGGTGTAAGGGGGTTCACCTATTGGTCCAATGGCGGCTTCCAACAGCGTGGATGAAGGTCTCCTGCGTGTTCTGTCTTATCGTGCGCGTTCAGTTTAAGTTATTTAATTCCAATTACATAACTATATTATTCATTTTTAGATCCTCGTTTATTTTATCTGACTCCAATTATAAAAGTTTCTAAGGATATATTAATATTCTAATCTTAGTTATTATTATTAAATTTGACATTGAATCACCATATTTAACTCTATTTTATATTATGCTCGTTCATTCGGATTCCGGTCGCATAGAGAGTCTCGCGCCGGCCGTGAACGCGGATCTCACGGTCACAAATATGCCAGTTTTTGTCATTAAAACAGTAATTGACTAAATACTAATTAGATGGCTGCTCTTGCTTTCCCTTTTATCTACAAGTATTTTGTTTAGTCCCCTTAGATAATAAACACTTAATTAGCGTAACATTTCTACCCAGAGGTCATGACCACTACATTTACAAAGATAGACCAACATACCCAAGTTAAAGTAGTTTTATATGATCATGCCATAGTTTCCTACGTACACTTAGCTAGAAAATATTACAATAACCAGAGGTTTAGACTTCACCCTATTTAGGCTTGGTCGACACTAAACGTATATTCCCTATCGAGCCTGTACACACTAAGTACACTAGAAATAATGCCAATTAGTTAGTGGGAGCTCTAAAGTCTCAGTCGGTGTGCCCCATGCTCCACTCAACCGGCTTTACTCCGCTGCTAACCTTGTCGAAGATTTGCGGAAACAAGGACATAACATAATCTACTAAAGACAATAGTTTCAGAGTCAGTCAGAAAAAAACTCAAATGTAACAATTTATTGACCAGGTAACATAATAAATTAATCAATTCCAATTAGACAGTGATAAGTCAAATTTAGACATTTTATCAAAACCTAAGGAATTCAAATTGTCATTACCTGATATAAACTACACACAGTAAACTGTGTGGGATCGTCTGACTACAGAGAACCATTAACAATGTGTCACATCTCCTTAAATACCCAAACCATGATCAAAGGGAATTTTGGGAGTGGTTAGGTTTGGAAGTCCTGGGGACATACCTCATTAACATACAGGCATACAGAATGAGGACAGACCTCCAGAATTATACAGCATTTGGCAAAGACCTTATAACTTTGTTACCAATAGAAAGAGACCATATACCAGTCACACTGAGACATTTTAAATTATATGCCTAGTCACATTATTTGTATACATCAGTCATGATATTTTTATGCATGTGGATCTTAGGTGAGTTTGAAGTGATTCTGAGCTGAAGGGGGAGGAGGAGTAGAGGGGGGCAGATGTTTGTGAGTTTTAGGAGAATAGAGGTCAGATGTGAGATTTGTGTTTTATTGTCCTTGCTCAGTAGGATGTGTTGACTCAGGAGAAAATGTTCTTCAGTGTGAGAGTTTTTATGACTTGGTTCTCGCAGAGTTCTTTGACTTTTATGACATATTGATGCCAGCCTTACAATGGGGAGCCGTTCTTAAGGGACTGGCAAAAGTATATATTTATATGGCCAATGAATAGCAAGGGCTCTAAACAGAGAGGACTTGTGAAGAAAGAGACGATACGTCTAGGTTGTAAAACCTTGCGAATGTGTTTTGAGAGGACCATCCTGCTGCAAAACATATGTCTTGTAAGGACACGCAATTTGTCCATGCCCATGAGGAGGTCATGCCTTGTGCTTTAACACCAATTGGGAATGTCTGACCTTGCAACTCATAAGCCAGGGTAATTGCATTGACAAGTCTTTGCTTGGAGATGGACATGGTCAGGACCTTAGGCACATAGCCTTTCCTGGGTTTGAAAGTGGATCTTGAAAGACAGGGGCCAAACTCGACATGAGTTGTCGACTGATGAATGCATGTCAACTACCCGTTTTTCTGAGGCCAGAGCCAGCAGTAGTGCAGTCCAAACGCTCGAAGAGGGGCCCTGCAAGAGCTTTTAGGACTAAAGTTAAGTCCCAAGTCGGGACTGTAGCCGGCCGAGGTGGGTTTAATTGTCTTGCTCCTTTAAGAAACTTTATGATTAAATCATGCTTGCCTATAGAGGCACCAGTTTCATGTGCGTGATACGCAGATATAGTTGCCAATTACACTTTGAGTGTTGATGGGAGTGAGTCCTGTGTCTAATTGCTATTGAAGAAATATTAGAATTTCATGTATGGGGCAGTTTAATGGGTCCTTGCTGTGTGAGACACCAATCAGCGAACACCTTCCATTTTAGTGCGTAGAGGCGTCTAGAGGATGATGCTCTGGCTTGCAAAATGATGTTCATGACTGAACATGTCAGTTCTGGTGCGTGTAGTGCGCTCCGTTCAGGGGCCACACATGCGGGTTCCACAGCTGGTGCTGGGGATGCCAGATTGTGCCTTGCGCCAGAGAGAGAAGATCCCTCCTCAGTGGTATTTCCCATGGTGAAGTGTACAGCATCTCCATCATTTCCGGAAACCATGGCTGGTTGGCCATTTTGGCGTAACTAATAGAACCACTTCCTTGTTCTCTTGGACTTTGCTTCTGACAAAGTGGATCAGGCATACCGGAGGAAACGCCTTCTTCCTAAATTGGAGGGTGTACTTGATGGTCTGAATGGCTATTGAATGTTACACATTATGGGTAAATATACTTTCTTATGGCGTTTGCCTAGTACCATAATAGCGCACATCTCCACAGGCATAAAACCATCGAGGGAGCGTTTCTGCTCCGGGCGTGCACAGAACAGTATCTGGAGTGAATTTCTGCTCTGTGTGCATGCGGCTGTGACGAGTGCTTATTCAGACATATTATGAGGGAAAAAAAACTGTTATAAATTGTTTTATATTCGGACCAATACGGTACAATACAATTATTAAATTAAAATCGGTTAAACAATTAAATTGTCAACATCACTGTATCTGACAGGACAGTTAACATTGTAAGCTAACTTACTTCCCTCAGGCTTGATTTCCGACAAGCAGTTCATTCGGCAGTGTGTCCAGTTGTCAGAATCGCGGTGTAGCAGACAAAAACCCTGCCCTACTCTGACTGGCTGTCAGGTCTCGGCATTAGGAGTGATGATTGGTTAGGCAGAGCCTAAAGTTGCAAAGTTTATAGTAACTATGCAGATATAGCAGGTAAATGCTGGCCACGACCCTCCAATATTTTCTCATCGGATCTGCACAAATGGCGTAGGTGACCCATTTTGGTTTCAAAATGGTGAGGAGGTGAGGTGAGGAGATTTCATGCCTGCTGAAAGCCTTTAAGGCTAGAATTACAGCCGATAGCTCTAAGCGGTTGATGTGTCACACCCTCCTTGCACCTGTCCAGGTGTCAAAAGTTGGCCGTCCATCGCACACCGCCCTGTGTTGGAAGCATCCGTGGTCAACACTTTCTGCCTGACAACTTGGGACTTTGAGTACCAGAGGGGACAGTGGGTATTCTCCACTGAGGCAAATAGATTTCTGCTTTGCCAGATATTTCCCAAATCCTCATTACAGTTTGAGGATGAAGTCTCCTGAATTCCGCCATGGCGGTTTATATATGCCACAACTGTCATGTTGTCTGAGCGAACCAGGACATGACAGTTTTATATTTCTGACTGAAAAGCCTTTAAGGCTAGAAATATATCCAATGGCTTTAGGCACTGCATGACGCTTTCCCCAGTGCAATACCTCGCTGGTAAAATGCAGTAGGAGCTGTCCGTGGTTCTAAACAGCAGCGGGATATAGTGATGCGCATGCATCCTTAGTGCTCAGCACTGAAGCGGTCTCATGTGTAAGAGACCTAATGGATGCCACCGCCGCCACAAACCCCAATGCTTTCTGAAACAAGTTTCAGTGGAAATGTTCTCCCCAGTTTGAACTGAGACTGACACTGTAAAATGTCTGAAGCAGTTAGTCTGTGCTGGCATAGCAAAGCCTCTGATTTCGGCAGTAACAGGCAATTGTCGAGGTAGTTCAAGATGCACATGCCGCTCTGTCTCAAAGGGGCAGGAACCGCATCAAGTCCAAAGGACAGAACTTTGAATTGATATGCTGTTCCCTCAAATGCGAATCTCAAAAACATCCTGTGATGTCAGACAATTTGGATATGAATGTACATATCCTTCAGATCTATCAACGCCAACCAATCGTGTGGCGTACATGTGATAAGATCCGTTACTGAGTAATCATTTTGAATAGGCTCTATATAAGTGTGCAATTTAAATGTCTCAGATCCAGGATTGGCCGAAGCCCGCCATCTTTCTTTGGAACAAGAAAATAACATCTGTAAAACCATTTTGTGCTTGACAATTTAGCACAATCTCTATCACGTTTTTCACAATGAGACTGTGTATTTCAGCTCGTAACACTGGTGCGTTATTGGACGAAACGGTGGAAGACAGAACACCATTGAAACGGGGTGGCCGGTGTGCAAAATTGGACAGTATAAACATGTTTGATCGTTTTTGCACCCATTCTGAAATGCCCGTTAGGGCTCGCCACGCATCCGTGTAATGGGACAGAGGGCAATTTGGTTTGCTCACTGTATGATATGATGTGACACTCACTATAGGGAAGCGGTTGCGCATAATGTGTGTGCTTTGAAGAGGAAAAAGGGGCACTTTATCTTGTGCATTTGCAATGAATGTTGTATTCTTTTTTGCACTTATTGCATTTTTTATTGCATTTATTTGAGTGCAAGACACAGAAACAACATTTTGAACAATATTGTGACAACAATATCCCATTCCCAAAAACAATAGTGGGGAGATGGGGAACAGTGTTTTGTGTCTCTCCAATCAAACCTTTTTTGGAGCAGACCCCTGAGGGAATCGCAATCTATGCGGGAAGAATTGTGCGGGATGCTGCCGTTTGACAGCGTCCGGACTGCTGGAACCTGTCATCGAGGTGAAACGGTTCAGGTTCCTGACTCGTGTGTATCGATGGCGAAGGGTGGAGGGCTTCAAGACAAGAGATGATCCCTGTCTTGAAGGAAGAAATTCTGAGGAAATGGTGTCTCTGCACCTGTTTTTATAGTGGTCAGTTTCGCGCCAAAACAGGCGGGACTCAAAAACCATAGCCAATATTAGAATATTGGCGTTATTATAGAGAGGTTTCAAATAGGTTGTGTATGAAGGTACTACGCAAAGTCAAGTGGACTGAGTCGTAAGCCACCTGAAGATGCTTGAGTTTGTTGTTAGATGAGACCAGAGGCTTTTCTTCTTGAAACCCTCCCAAACAACTTATGGTGATATAGGTGATGTCTGATATTTTTGTTTGTATTTATTTTATTGTTTTTAGACTTTCTGATCCCAAGACCCAACAAATTTCTGCAATTCCCCAGCTGCGTTCCTTGGAGATTCTTTGGCTACTTCAACCACCCTCCTCACTGTGCGTGGTATAGACACACATCCTTTTCCAGGCTGATCCTTAAGATCTCCAGTTGATTTGAACTTGATGGTGATGGTGGAAATGTGCATTTTCAATGCTTTGGCTATTTTCTTACAGCCACTTCCCATTTTGTGAAGCTCAACAAACTTTTGTCACACATCAGAACTATATTCTTTAGTCTAACCGACTGTCCCTGCTGAAAAATCCAGCTAAAACCAGCCTAAGCTGGTTGGCTGGTCTTAGCTGGTTTAAGCTGGAAGTAGCTGGTTTTAGTTGGTCTCCCAGCCTGGCTTAGCTGGTTTTAGCTGGTCTCCAGCCTGGCTTAGCTGGTCAAGCTGGTCTCCGAGCCTGGACAATTGGTGGTCAGCTGGTCTCCCAGCCTGGTTTAGCTGGTTTTAGCTGGTCTCCCAGCCTGGCTTAGCTGGTCAAGCTGGTCTCCCAGCCTGGTTTAGCTGGTTTTAGCTGGTCTCCCAGCCTGGCTTAGCTGGTCAAGCTGGTCTCCCAGCCTGGCTTAGCAGGTTTTAGCTGGTCTCCCAGCCTGGCTTAGCTGGTCAAGCTGGTCTCCCAGCCTGGCTTAGTTAGTTTTAGCTGGTCTCCCAGCCTGGCTTAGCTGGTCAAGCTGGTCTCCCAGCTAAAACCAACACTGACCAGCTAAGACCAGCCTGACCAACTAAGACCAGCTAAGACAGTACCAGTTACGTAATTTTTCTGTACTTTTTGGTAATTTCATGACTTACTAACTGGTAACGTAACTACAACGTCGCAGGCCCGTAATTTCATTACCATTAAACTACCAATTCACAACGTTGTCATTACGGGCTCCTAATGTTGCAAGATAACCAAGAACGTTTCAGTTACGTAATATATTCGTAATTTTGTGTGCAATTGTATGACTTACTGGCAATGAGACTGCAATGGCCCAGGCCCGTAATTTTACCACCTTTCACGTAATAACTCAAGACAAATTGCATTTGTTTGTTTGTTTTTGTTGCTGTAGCATAACACCAAGTGTTGTACATCTGGAAGACAGTTACATTTTGCAAAAAGGGGTCATATGAAATAAAATGTTAATAGTAATGTATTTCATGCATTCTTTGTTTTGTATCCATTTGCTTTACAGTCTCAGACGTTTAATTATTTGGACATTAAATTTTTTAATCCTCTGCAACAGAATACAAACCACAATTTGGGATCCTGACATGTCAAATTCCTATGCTATGTGGAGGTCCTCTGGATAAAGACAACACACACATATATTCAACTTTATGAAGGCACTTTATTTAGACCAGGATACACAATTTCTGTATCAAACAGGCTTCTTAAAGGTTGCAATATATTTATCACTTGATATGATCCACATATTAATTTGATACAGGTGTGTAATGCTTTGTAGTAACTTGTAAAAAAATGGCCAACTTATGTTTGCGTTCATTAAATGGGTGGAGGATGAAAAATTCCCAATTCTGCCCACTGAACATATTAAAACATTTTATGAGGATGAATACACAGCGGGAATGGACGAAAATTACGTTTACTTGGTGGAGTTAGCCAAGGCTCAAAGAGCCGAAAGGGGGTGGGTGGCCGGCCTATGAGGCCTCCATCATCAAGATAGCAGGTGCCTATTTTTATTATGCTATTTCCAATATAATACTCTTATATTATCATCTATTATTCTGTATACCGTTTGTAGATTTATAACAAAACGTCAGTAAACTATTCATTTTTTTATTTTTTATTTTTTATTTTAGATAACATCAATTAATAGGTAGTAGGCCTATGTAGCGTTATTCTACCTCCTCAGAAAGGGAAAGAACTTTACAAATGAAACTTAAGGAAATTGAAGAACAGCTACCCAAGTCAGACACTGAAGAGAAAGAGTAAACCTTCAATGAATCTCATAGAGGCCGCAGAGATGAGAGCGGAACCAGCAGCTAAGAAAGAAAAAGGTTAGTGTTGGTCAGAACGTGTGTGTGTGTGTACATATATATATTTACATAATTATAATTACATATAATTGTACTTGTTTACAGTCAATGATGTATGTTTAAGGTACACCTCACAGACCTACCAAATGATCTAAAGGTATGGAATGAAAGAAAAATTCTACAGCGTGTGATAAATCAGCCGAGAGAAGAGAACACGAATCTAAATAAAGAGAATGAGAGGCTGAAAAATGAAATGCTTGAACGTAAGTACTGTACTAATAAAATTTTATATATATATATATATATATATATATATATATATAAAATTGTATTAGTACAGTATATACAGTGTATATATATATATATATATATATATATAAAATTGTATTAGTACAGTATATACAGTGTATATATATATATATATATATATATATATAAAATTGTATTAGTACAGTATATACAGTGTATATATATATATATATATATATATATATATATATATATATATATATATATATATATATATATATGTATATATATATATATATATATATATATATGTGTGTGTGTGCGCTTACACTAACCACAGTTTGGTCTTTCAACTGTTTTTTGTTTTGTTTGGTTTGTTTTTTAATTTTTTTCAAAATATATTCACATTTAATTTTACTTTCACAGAAATCCCAACTCTCCTTCTGGCTATAGACCACTTAGGGAGGTAAGAATTGTTTACATAATATAAAGCACAGACTAATGACAATGTTCCACATTTCCTTGCCTTTTTAAACTTAAGACCTTTAGAGTTTTTTGGTTGCTCAGTAGTAATATTTCTGCCTATTTATTTCAGCCCATGAAATCAAATGCAGATGTCCCTGAAATAAGATTTAAATCTAATTCATTAATTTGTTTGTCATTATCATTATTGTTGTTGTTGTTGTTGGTGTTGGTGGTGCAGTTTATAATAGCTTGTGGAGTCTGTTGCAGATGTTCATGATGTACATTTTACATGTTGTTCATATCTACGAACATATGATATAGATAAAAAACAAAACAAACTTGTGCATTGTACTCAGAACCACGATCACGAACGGATGGATGGGGCGGGGCCCTTGCACTGGGCCCCGCACCATGCTTGTGACGTCCCTGATTGTTCTTGCATCTGAACAAGGAATAGTCTGCTTTCTAAAGGTTTTTCTGATGTACAGTATTAAGTGACTTGTTTCTAATATATACAAATGTCAAAGATTCCATCTCATGTTCCCATCTCACATGCTCATAAAGTAAGTATTTGCTGCTTTTTATGTAATGTCTGTGCCACATGCTATTATGTCACATACGAAGCATAACTATTAAAATAATGACTGTTTTCTTGAGATCATTAGATAAACTTTTAGCCTTTGGAATCAAATGAAGATTTCCTTGATGTAAGTTATGCATTTTTAACTATTGTTTTTATTATAAATATACTTGTACAAGTTAGGAACATTATTCATAGCATCCTAGTGATTTGAACGTGACTGTGGTAGATAAAGATTAGTTCACCTAAAATAGATACTCTCATCATTTACTCACCCTTGTGTTGTTTCAAGTTTGTATGACTTTTTTCTTCAGCATAACAGCAAGATATTTTCTGATGGAGATATGGTGAGTATATGCATATACAGTGCATCTGGAAAGTATTCACAGCGCTTCACTTATTCCACATTTTGTTATGTTACAGCCTTATTCAAAAATTGATTAAATTAATAATTTTCCTCAAAATTCTACAAACAATACCCCATAGTGACAACGTGATAGAAGTCTGTATGAAATCTTTGCAAATTTACTAAAAATTAAAAATAACAAAATCACATGTACATAAGTATTCACAGCCTTTGCTCAATACTTTGTTGAAGCACCTTTGGCACCAATTACAGCCTCAAGTCTTTTTGAGTATGATACTACAAGCTTGGCACACCTATTTTTAGGCAGTTTCTCCCATTCTTCTTTGCAGGACCTCTGAAGCTCCATCAGGTTGGATGGGGAGCGTCGGTGCACAACCATTTTCAGATCTCTCCAGAGATGTTCAATCGGGATCAAGTCTGGTCTCTGGCTGGGCCACTCAAGGACATTCACAGAGTTGTCCTGTAGCCACTCCTTTGTTATCTTGGCTATGATCATCAAGGATGTATCTGTACATTGCGGCATTCATCTTTCCCTTGATCCTGACTAGTTTACCAGTTCCTGTCACGAAAAACATCCCCACAGCATGAGGCTGCCACCACCATGCTTCACTGTAGGGATGGTATTGGCCAGGTGATGAGCGGTGCCTGATTTCCTCCAGACATGACCCTTGACATTCAGGCCAAAGTGTTCAATCTTTGTTTCATCAGACCAGAGAACTTTGTTTGTCATGATCTGAGAGTCTTTCAGGTGCCTTTTGACAAACTCCAGGTGGGCTGTCAGGATTGGTGGAGGATTGGCTTCTGTCTGGCCACTCTACCATACAGGCCTGATTGGTGGAGTGCTGCAGAGATGGTTGTTCTTCTGGAAGGTTCTCCTCTCTCAACAGAGAAACGCTGGAGCTCTGTCAGAGTGACCATCGGGTTCTTGGTCACCTCCCTGACTAAAGCCCTTCTCCCCTGAACGCTCAGTTTGGCGGGGCGGCCATCTCTAGGAAGAGTCCTGGTGGTTCCAAACTTCCATTTACAGATGACGGAGGCCACTGTGCTCATTGGGACCTTCAATGCTGCAGAGATTTTCTGTACCCTTCCCCAGATCTGTGCCTCGATACAATCCTGTCTCGGATGTCTACAGGCCATTCCTTGGACTTCATGGCTTGGTTTGTGCTCTCACATGCACTGTTAACTGTGGGACCTTATATAGACAGGTGTGTGCCTTTCCAAATCATGTCCAATCAACTGAATTCACCACAGGTGGACTCCAATCAATTTGTAGAAACATCTCAAGGATGATCAGTGGAAACAGGATGCACCTGAGCTTTTGAGTGTCATGGCAAAGGCTGTGAATACTTATGTACATGTGATTTTTTTTTTCTTCTTTTTTTCTTTTTAGTAAATTTGCAAAGATTTCAAACAACCTTCTTTCATGTTGTCATTATGGGGTATTTTTTGCAGATTTTTTAGGAAAATAATGAATTTAATCCATTTTGTAATAAGGTTGTAACATAACATAAAATGTGGAAAAGTGAAGCGCTGTGAATACTTTCCGGATGCACTGTAGACATACAGTCCTAGTGCTTAACACATGCAGAGAGCACTAGGTAGAACCAGGAAGTTATTTAATTAATCATGATCATTAAGTTGATTGCTGATGTCAAGATTTACAGTAGAGGTATATTTTGGAGGAATGTTTTGGTCTGTTCTCACCCAAAATTATAAACACATTTGCTTCAGAACACATTTATTAAACTACTGGAGTCTTATGGTTACAATTAAGCTTTTTGTCTTTTTCAGAACATGAAACTCCTATTCACTTGCATTTTATGGGTGTATTCACATCATACGTCCATCAAAATATAAGTCACATGACTTAAAAGCAGTAATGTTTAGATAGTTGGGCAAAGTTCTGATATTCTGATACTTCTACAAAGATTTTATGACGCTCAGTGTTATGTGTATTGTTTTTAATCTATCAATATTTTGCTTCACAGGTGCCAAAGGCTCCATCCAAGTCTTCTCTGTCTGGTTCTGCCAAAGTAAGTATTTTGTTTTCACCTTGCAAAAATACATTGTGCAGTTACATCAGTGTCATTGCTTTGTTAATTCTTAATAAAGTGTGTAAATGTTTGTAGGTAAGCTCTTCCTGTCTGTAAACTGTCCGTCTGTAATAACATTTAATTTTATTATTTTTTTGTCATTTTTACTTTTATTAGTGTTGCAGTGATGCTAATTATGTAAGTACTTTTTGCTGAGGATTTAGGTCTGTACATACAGATTTGTTATGCATTTCTGTGATGGATGAAATGGCTGAATAAAAACTTAAGTTGAGTTTTAAATAATTTATTTGAAAATAATGTATATTGTAAATCTCTTTTTATGTGATCACAACCACAGGTGGAGTTAGCACATGGCACAGGTATAACCATTCTAAAGCATCAATGGACTTCTGCCGTGCAGACCCAAACAGCCACTTCAATGGTACATGTTCTTTTAATGGCCTCCTTCCCACTGGAGATTCTGATCCACAGCAATGTGAAAGGTAAACAGTTTCGAAGGCCAGGTCATAGTTTAAAAGTTGCTAAATCTAGCAACAAAATTGTGAAGTTTGCATCAATGCTTAAGCCTGCTCTACGCAGCTGCTTGTTGCCGAAGGTTCGCACACAAATTATGTCATTGCGGCGTTGCTGGGTAAAAACTACAGAGTAGTTTAAAAAAAGGCTAATTCTACCTCTCCTTCATTATTTTCTTTACTGTCCAAAACATCCATCAAATCCTATACTATCCCATACTATAGTTATTTTTCTCCAGTTCCACTGTTAAGGTGAACAAAAATATTTGGAAATTTAAAACTAGTTTGAAGACAATGGTGCATGCCCTCTGTACCCTATACAAATGTTCATGTATCGTGTATTGTCTTTTGTAGGAGGAATGAGTAAAACTGAATGAGTAAAACTGACTGAGGTGAAGAGAGAAGGAATGCCCTTGACAAGGACACCATGGCAGCAATATATGGTAAGTCAATAGTTGCTGTGCATCATACTGTTTGAGTAGGTACTACATTTGTATTTGAATTTACTTCACAACCATTAAAAATGTATGTTCTATATGAATTAAATTTTGACTTTTTATTTATTTATTTTTTTAAATACTATGAATTCGGACATACTACCATGTTGGCATACTTTTTTTTCGAATACTGTATAGTAGATAAGTATTTGATTTTGGATACAGAGTTGGTGAGAGGAAAATTTACTAGAAAAATTCAGTTAAAGGATTAATTCAACCAAAAAATTAAAACAATTTCATAATTTACCCTCAAGTTGTTCCAAACCTGTAAGACTTTAGTTCATCTTCAAAAACACAAATGAAGATTTCTTTTATTTTTTATGAATTAACTTTTTGAAGCGTTAAATTGGTAGTTAAATTGGCGTGGACTGTCAATGGAGGGACAGAAATCTCTCAAATTTCATTAAAATATCTTAATTTGTGTTTTGAAGATGAACGAAAGTTTTATGGGTTTGGAATAACACGAGGACGAGTAATTAATGACAGAATTTTCATTTTTGGGTGAACCATCCCTTTAAAATATAGCTGTGATTTTTGTCTCTTACAGTGGCAGTGAAGAAGTTTCCCAATGTGTCCAGAGGAGCTTTGGGGTTTGCAGTGAATTCTAAGATGGGGGAACTGAGATGGCTTGAAAAAAAGTTAATTTTTAGAAATTTAAAGTGTGTTCGTTGCTTGATTTTTATTCAAATGTGTTACATACATGTTCACATTTTAGACATCATATAAAGATTCTCTTCAAATCTTACATGTGTGTATTTTCTTGTATTGAAATATATGGAGGGCAAAATATATTTTTAAATGCCTTTAAAGTATATTTAAAATATATTTTCAAAAATGCCCAAAAAATGTATTTGTAGATGTATTAAGACAAATATTTTAGCAAATATATTTTTTGTATATTTTGAAAAAGACTCATTTGCCCAAAAGATAGTTTTGGGCAAATGAGGACAGAAATTAGATTGGTACTGCAAGTCCGCCCATATAATATTAATTAAGATTAAAATTACCAACTGGTTACCAACACACAACTATTGATTCACGACGTTGCCACAACGTTGCTACGACAAACAGGCATCGTCACAAAGTTACGTTGTGGCGACGAATCCAGGAATTTCACTTTTCCGGTTGTCACGACGTAACCACTTACGTTGCCACGACGAAAGATTCGTAATGTGATTACGTTGCCGTTACGTAATGGTCACGTAATTTGGCTAGCTGGGAAAGCCAACACTGACCAGCTAAAACCAGCCTGACCAGCTAAGACCAGCCTGACCAGCTAAAACCAACACTGACCAGCTAAGACCAGCCTGACCAACACTGACCAGCTAAAACCAGCATGACCAGCTAAGACCAGCCTGACCAACTAAGACCAGTCAAAACCAACACTGACCAGCCTGACCAGCTAAAAAAAGTGTTCAAAACCCCTCTAAAACCAGCCTGATAAACCAGCTATGACCAGGCTGGGAGACACAATAACGTTAAACTATGTAGACCAAGGACCACTTGTATATATCTTTTAGCGTTATTTCCATAGATATTATATAGATATATATGATGTCTATAATTATTTCAACTTCATTGTTTAATAGCGAAATTCCTACTGAACAACTACACTACCCAACAAGCCCGAGACAGTAGAGAACGCCCACATCCATGACGAACTGTGAATCACGTGGGTCTCCCTTCATCTTTAACCCTAGTCCTTAGTGCACTGTTCGGGTCATTTTTGACCCGTTTTGATTTTTTTTTTATGGTAGTGGTACAAGATCTGAAAAACATGGTACAGACGAGGAAGAAATATAGTATGACATGCCATTTTCGTTTTGATTATGAGTTTCTTTTCTAGTTCTTGGGAAATCTTTAAAAATCTTCTGAGTTTAATGCATGTTCCGTATGTATTTAATGTAATTATTTATTTAAAAAACTTGTCAGTTACATTATTCATTTTACATCTTTTACATGAATATGTGAAGTATTTCCTATACATTTTGATACATATTCTTATTGTTATATCATCTGTGAGAACCTTAAAAGCTATTGCATTTTACTTAATACCTTTGAAAGCAGTAATATTAATTAAAGACAACTCTCTAAAGTATTAATTTTTCCTGCCTTAAGAAGATTTTTAATTTCTCTTTTGTCACCTATTATCGGGGGGAAAATATTTATTTCAAACTTGAAAGAGTGAATTAAACTGTCAACTCACTGTGACCATGCGTGTATTAATCACGTGGTTTATAAGGTTTTCTCAGAATTGTGCTACCAATGGAGCCATGATAAATGGGAAATTGCTCACCTGTTAATCACTAATTACACAATTATGTACATACACAATTTTGCATTACACTGTATAATTAAGAAAGAAACTGCAGATTTTTATTGTTTTAAAGAAAATGGTCTTTGGAAAAGAAATTTAAGGTCCAAATTATGAAAGAATATAAATTTGATTTCAGGTTTTTTGTATTCCAGCAGTTTTTAACATATTGCAACTTTATCTTGAATTAAAGAAATATTCCAGGTTCAATATAATTGAGCTCAATCAGCAACATATGTTGCATAATGTTGATTACCAGAAAAGTTAATTGCGACTCATCCCTCCTTTTCTTGTAATAAAAAAGAAAATATGGGTTACAGTGAGGCACTTACAATGGGAGTGAATGGGGACAATGGATAAACGTTAAAATACTCATCGTTTTAAAAGTTTAGCCACAAGACATAAACAATGTGTGTTTACATGATTTTGGTGTGATGATAATCACTTTCTAACTTTTTCTGTTTAAAGATATATCCAATTTTACAGCTTCATTGACATGACGCCATAACACCGTTAAAAAAAACTGATTTAAACGTCTAAAACATTTAAAGTAAAAGGATGGATGCAATAAACCATGGATTTAGATAACCAAAGCACTATAAAATCAAATAGAACACCACCTGAGGCACTCTGCTTTAGTTAAATCACAATACACAGAGACCAGATCTGCTCTGGTGTTTTATCCATAGGCCTGTGGTTTTTAAACTGCTGATTGAAAATTAGATGTTTTATAATTTTCTGTTTTTTTTTTTTTTTTTTTGTGTGTCACTTTATAACTGTCCAGGAATTGAATGGAGCATTTTATACACCACTGCATGTATGTGAATATTCATACACTAGAATCAAAAGGAGGAAACAACTTGGCACAATCGACACGAATCTCTTTGCACATCTTTTTGTTGAATATTTTGTTAAATGCTGTTCACCACCATGTTTTCGATTCATTGCTTTACATAATGGTAAGCATCTTTTCAAATGCTTAGTTTCATATATATATATATATATCGTTTTATATAAATCTGAGGCCATGGTTCTCAGCAGGAAACCGATGGAGTGCGTAATCCAGGTAGGGAATGAGGTTTTGCCCCAAGTGAAGGAGTTCAAGTACCTCGGGGTCTTGTTCACGAGTGAGGGGACAATGGAGCGGGAGGTTGGCCGGAGAATCGGGGCAGCAGGGGCGGTATTGCACTCGCTCTATCGCACCGTTGTCACGAAAAGAGAGCTGAGCCGAAAGGCAAAGCTCTCGATCTACCGGTCAATTTTTGTTCCTACCCTCACCTATGGTCATGAAGGTTGGGTCATGACCGAAAGAACTAGGTCACGCAGTACAAGCGGCCGAAATGGGCTTCCTCAGAAGGGTGGCGGGCTTCTCCCTTAGAGATAGGGTGAGGAGCTCAGTAATCCGTGAGGAGCTCGGAGTAGAGCCGCTGCTCCTTTGCGTTGAAAGGAGTCAGTTGAGGTGGTTTGGGCATCTGGTAAGGCTGCCCCCTGGCCGCCTCCCTAGGGAGGTGTTTCAGGCACGTCCAGCTGGGAGGAGGCCTCGGGGAAGACCCAGGACTAGGTGGAGAGATTACATCTCCACACTGGCCTGGGAACGCTCGGGGTCGCCCAGTCAGAGCTGGTTAATGTGGCTCGGGATAGGGAAGTTTGGGGCCCCCTGCTGGAGCAGCTGCCCCGCGACCCGACTTCGGATAAGCGGTTGAAGATGGATGGATGGATGGATGGATGGATATATATATATATCTCATACATATACATATATATATATCTCATACATATACACACATACCACAGTTAGTTCCGGTTCTCTAATCTGATTGGACAAGAGACGTTCCATGAGTGCTGATGGTGACACCATCAGCACTCATACGCTTCACTCTGTGTGTATCACTCCGCTTGTGTTCATACTGTTCTAAACTAAAGTGTAAGAGTAGTGCATATGGGTTAAGAGTTACTGTATTTTTCAAATTACATATGTTAGCCAGCAGGTGGTGGCAAAAGATAATTTTTCTGTGTAATAGGAGCCAGTTGGTGAAGTAAAGTGAATCCATTAGTCATTGTTTACATAGTAATACAAGCGATCACAGAGTGCTGTTCTAATACATTACCAAAGCAAGGAAATAGCTTTAAACAGCTTTAAAATGACAACTTCAGGATTAAGGCTCATGCCACAACAGACTGATTTATTACAGAACTCATGTGCTTACCTTTTATCGGAGTCTCCACATTGGATACATACTGTTTAAAATGGCGGAGAAAATCACTGTTTCTATAGTAATGACTCTTGTGCACCAGCTACAGCAAAAGGAATACCCCCGCTTGGAAGTCTATAAATATCACTGAAAAATCGGACCGCATCTCTGATTGGATGTGGCAACCACTGACGTGTGGTCTGGGTGGGCAAACTAGGCACTGCCTACCCTGCCAAAATTCAAAAATAAAATGTTTATTAAATAATAAACTTGTATTTGGATTTTTACTTTTTATTCTTGTGATTTATACATGCAATATGTGTGTTATTCCAATTGTTTAGACGTTATGATGACAAATGTAGCAGTTACTCATAATCAACTAAAAACAAATGGTAGAATAAGCAGTGCTTTTACGGTCCATTCATTGCAGACGACAAGCGGAAAACCCATGTTGCGCATGCGCACTTCGATCCTGTATTCTTTAACATGTACGGCAAAAAGCACAAATCTGCTGTGCCTTTTTAAATATGTTATGCCCGTAATCATCTCCGTTACGTATCAGACATGGACCAATTAAAATCGAGATATTCCTGGACATTTGCGTAGCTAACATCATTACACCACAGCTAGCGTACATGCCTAATCCCCGCAAAATTCAAAATGACAGCACCAGCCGTAATCACGGAATTAAGAAATTTTTCCAAGCTCGATTTTAATTCCAAATAGGAGTTAATTGCAAGAGGGAGGTCTACGCCAGCCTTAGATGGACTAGTACAGCAAAAGGGCCCAAAAAGTATCCGATCATTTCAAACTGATTGGTATGTAAGAAAAGATTGGCTATGTGGCTGCGCTAACAATCAGCGGCTGTACTGCTATCCCTGCCTGCTTTTTTCAACCAGTCAGACTGTTTGGACTTCAGCGGGATATTGTGATTTGAACAACCTGCCCGCAGCTTTAACCAAGCATGAAAAGTCGTCAGCTCACATCCAGTGTCAAATTACACTGAAAACCTTTGGAAAATCTCGTATCGACCTTGCACTTGACGAGCAAAGGAAGCTGAATATAACCTACCACAATGAAAAGGTAAAGGAAAACCGAGAGGTTTTGAAGGATCTGATAAATGCATAACGTTCACTGTTTACGCACTTGTGTGTGTGTGTGTGTGTGTGTGTGTGAGAGAGAGAGAGAGAATACATGATATACATCCTGATTTGTACATTTCTTGATATGCCGCGCTTGTGTGTAACGTTCACTGTTATTACGTATTATTAGCTTAAACAATAAATCAGGTAATCTGGCTTTCATAACTCAGTGCCTAACCTCTTTAAGACATCACCGCACGTCACTGGTGGCAACAGGTGATCGCACATGCTCTCTCACACACACACAACCAGCCGTCTATCCTTGGTTATCCAATGACTTGTTAGAAACAGCACAAGCCATGATACCATGTTCTAAAGTGACATTTTTGAATTACTGAGGTTTGGACGCATCATTTGTTTTGAACCAGCATCAGCAGATTCTGCTCAGTCACGTAAGAAAGTAGTTCCAAGCACAAATGTGTTTTTATGACCGTACTCAGTTTTTCCAATTTTTTTTTACATTTACAATATCACACTCGCAATCACACTCATGCTATATGGCCCTACATCAGCACTGCTCTAATTACCTATGGCACTGCAGCCAAATCACACCAGTGCTGATGTAGGGCCATATCGCACTCATGTGAGATTGCTTAAATATATATCAGGGTTTCTGCAGGTATCATCAAATCTAATTTAATGCTTTTTAATGCCTTTTTTAATGTCATTATTACAATTTTTAAAGACATACATGACCCATTGACTAACCACATACACACACACACACATATATATATACACTATACAAACAATACATTTTTAAAAAGCCCATGTCCCAATTGTAACCATTCAACCTGACAATGATGATAATCTTGGATATTTGAGACAATCTACAACATTTAAATAAACTGTATCACTCTGAACTGAATTAGAAATGGCTCAGGAGACAGCTTAAAATATAAAAATGTATTTGCAGATATGACAAATTTAATTTAACATAGTACCAATCAACTAAATATTGAATGCTATAGGCATACTGAAAAATCAGTCCATGACTGGAAAAAAAAGCCATTATGTTTCTGTTTGTGTAAATTGTACTGCCATCAAATACACGTAACCTCCAACTATAACCCCAAATTCAATCAGTCTGGACAGTGATGGAAAAACTCTGAACTTTTTAAGGTTGTAAATTAATGTATGCAAAATTCAAGTGCTATAGAAATTACACAGATTTAACTTTGGATAAATAAGAGAATTAATCCATGTGCCTTAGTTCGCTCACTTTTAGTTCCAACTCTGACTCAACATTTTTCAATTCATTTAATTTGTCCTTGTATCTCCTCATAGTATTAGATTTTGTAATCATTTGAGCCATGAGTGTGTTAGGATTGTTTTTGGCCTGCTCAGCTAGTTGATCAACATCATTCTGAAGGCTGGCGCATATCTCCATCAACACCTCTTTTCTTTTTCAGTTCTTCCAGGCTCACCTTCCAAAGCTTTTCTCTTAAGTCCACGCATGGCACCCTCTCTCTTGCTCCTCTCTTCATCAAGGTAGATCCTGTAAATGGTCCTGGCTGAGGCTACAGAAGCCAGTAGTTCACAATTGTCCTGCATTGTTAATCGCAGAAATCAGTTTATTTTGAAGTATGGGGCAATTCCACATTTTAAAATGTAGCTGGTTTTGTCCTTTCCACAGGTGAAAGATTTGGCTATTTGCGAATCACGAAACATTCTCTGGAACAACTCAGAAACACCTTAATTTGATGCTTATGAGTGTTGCTGCACCTCTGCCTGCAGCGTCGCATTCAAACCAAACGCTGCTCAAAGTTTAACCGATTTTCCTTCGGTAGTGGCTCCGCAGGAAGCGGTGGTCACTACAGCAGCAGTTGTGGTGGTAGTAGTAGTTGCTGAAGATGTTACTTTGTCGGTCACGGCGAAGTAACTTGAGAAAAATCTAAACTATCTAAAAATGTTAATGCCTGTAGGAATAACATTTAATGACTTTCAATGCCTCGCGGAAACCCTGTATGTATATATGTATGTATATATATATATATATATATATATATATATATATATATATATATATATATATATATACACACACACACACACACACACACGTAGTGTTTCCATGTTTTATGGGGACTTTCCATAGACATAATGGTTTTTATACTGTACAAACTTTATATTCTATCCCCTAAACCTAACCCTACCCCTAAACCTAACCCTCACAGAAAACATTCTGCATTTTTACATTTTCAAAAAACATAACTTGGTATGATTTATAAGCTGTTTTCCTCATGGGGACCGACAAAATGTCCCCACAAGGTCAAACATTTCGGGTTTTACTATCCTTATGGGGACATTTGGTCCCCACAAAGTGATAAATACACGCTCACACACACACACACACACACACACACACACACACACACACACACACACACACACACACACACACATACATATACACATGTATATACACTCACCTAAAGGATTATTAGGAACACCATACTAATACTGTGTTTGACCCCCTTTCACCTTCAGAACTGCCTTAATTTTACGTGACATTAATTCAACAAGGTGCTGAAAGCATTCTTTAGAAATGTTGGCCCATATTGATAGGATAGCATCTTGCAGTTGATGGAGATTTGTGGGATGCACATCCAGGGCAAGAAGCTCCCTGTGGCAGCGGGGGCGTGGTCAAGCACCCGTCCGGGAGAGAAAAGCGGTAAGGGCGCTTACACCTGAGCTAAATTATGTCTAAACACCTGTCTCTAATTTCAGTGAGTACGAGGAGAGCGGCATAAAAAGGCAGCGAGAGGGCCCAAGAGGGGAGAGAGATGACATGCGAACCCAGTGTTTGGCATTGTGTTGTATTGTGTATGTAAATAGTAAGATTGTACGGAACAAAAAGGGAATTAAAACCTTACTTTGTGGTGAAGACCTGTTTCCTGTCCTCCTTCCTTGGGAAGTGTTACACTGGTGCCGAAACCCAGGAAATTAAAGGAAACATGGAAAGTGGTCGCCCCATAGAGTCCTCCCAGCTGGCAGAAGTCCTCCAGTCCCTCGCGACGCTGCATCAAGGCCACCAACAATCCCTGCTTGAGCTCCGGCAAGACCAAGATCGCCGGTTTTTCGAAATCATGCGGGCTCAGGCAGAGGACCGCACACCATCCGAGCCTCCTCAGCCAGGGGACGCGTCAGCCACAACCGCGACCCCGGACACCCGCGCTACGCTGCCCCCCCATGCTACAGAAGATGGGGGCAGCAGATGATCCTGAGGCCTTCCTTGATTTGTTTGAGCGCTCAGCAGAAATCTGGGGCTGGCCCCGCGAACAGTGGGCAGCCCGCCTGATTCCCCTCCTGTCCGGGGAAGCTCAACTTGCGGCACAGCAGCTGCCGGCAACGAACCTCCTGGCATACACCGATCTGAAGAGGTCTATTCTGCAGCGGGTCGGTCGGAGCATACTCTTCGCCAGCTCTTCCGGGGCATGAAGCTAGGAACGTCCGATCGCCCCTTCGCGTTCGCTCAACGGCTCCGGGACGCCTGTCGGAGGTGGCTGCTCGCGGGGGACCGCGACGTCGAGGGAGTAATCGACCAGGTGGTACTGGAACAGTTCGCTCAATGGCTGCCTCGAAGACGGCGGGTGGGTCCAGTGCCATCGCCCGGCATCGCTGGAGGAAGCTGTTCGGTTGGCGGAGGACCACTTGGCGGCGATCCCGAGGGCGGACGAGCCCTCTTCTTCTTCGTCTCTCTCTCTCTCCCCTTCCCTTGTATCTGCCCATGCCCTCGCCCTCCCCTGTGTTTTCTCCTTCTGTTCTCTCCCCAGGGCCCGCTACTGCCCCGAGCAGGCGTGGAGGGTTCCAGAGACCTGCTCCCCGGCCGTGGGAGAATGCGCCTCCAATTCCCCGCCTTTCAGCCGCCTCCTCCTCAGGTGGGGGCACCCGCCAGCACAAGTGTGGCCGCAACGCCTGGGTCGGCCTGTTGGAGGTGCGGAGACCCGGCCACTTCCGGGATCAGTGTCCGCTGATGGAGGTGGGGACGGTGGTGCGGGTCTCCGACGTCCCGCAGGCTGCCCCTATCGGGCTGGAGCATACTGGATTCGGTAAGGATCAGGGGTATTTACCAAGCTTTGCTGGATACCGGCTGCAATCAGACCACCATCCACCAACGCTTGGTTCAACCCGGGCTTTGGGTTTATCTAAACTGGTGAGGGTGAGGTGTGTGCATGGGGATGTTCACAAATATCCCATGGTGACGTTGGCGATTATATTTAGGGGAAAAAACAGTGTGGAGGCAGCGGTTAGTTCCGCCTCACCCATCCGCTAATCTTGGGTACTGATTGGCCGAATTTTAAAGATATATTAGAGGGTATTTGTGTGGATGGGTCCTGCATAAAGAGGTGTGCGGTGTGCGATGCTTTGGCAGGGGAGGCGGAGCCGGACCGCCCTCGGCTGCTCGGAATGACGAGGAAAGGGGCGAGGTGGCCGCCCTCCTCTCAGAGAATTCCCTGAAGGGGACTTTCCTCTAGAGCAGTCGCGGGATCTAAACTCTTAAACATGCTCTTGACCAAGTGAGCGTGATTGATGGTCAACAGCTCCGCCGGGCGTCGCCATTGCATACCCATACTTTGCTATGATTAAAGATCGGTTATATAGAGTGACGCAGGACGCTCAAACAAAGGAGGAAGTGACAGAATTATTGGTTCCACGGCCGCCGGAAATGGTTTTCCAGGCGGCTCACTACAATCCTATGGCCGGTCACCTAGGGGAACGGAAAACACTTCTCCGCCTAATAGCCCGCTTCTATTGGCCGGGCATTGGCGGTGACGTCCGCGAGGTGGTGTGCGGCGTGCCGTGAATGTCAGCTGGTAAACCCACCGCCACCCCAAAAGCGCCATTGCGCCTCTACCATTAATCGAGGTCCCCTTCGAGAGAACTGGGATGGACCTCGTCGGGCCATTAGAACGGTCAGCACGCGGACATCGCTTCGTGTTAGTCCTAGTGGATTACGCGACGCGATATCCGGAAGCAGTGCCTCTGAGCAACATCTCCGCACGTAGTGTTGCAGGGGCACTCTTCAAGATAATCTTCCGGGTGGGGATTCCGAAAGAAATCCTCACCGATCAAGGCATGACTTTTATGTAACGAACACTTCGCGAACTTTACGAGCTCTTGGGCAACAAATCGATTCGCACTAGCGTTTACCACCCACAGACAGATGGCCTAGTGGAACGATTTAATAAAACTCTCAAGAACATGATTCGTAAATTCGTACACGAGGACGCTAGAAATTGGGATAAGTGGCTAGACCCCCTGTTATTTGCAGTACAAGAGGTCCCACAAGCCTCCACCGGGTTCTCCCCGTTTGAGCTGCTGTACGGGCGACGCCCCCGCGGTATCCTTGACGTCATCCGCGAAGCGCGGGAGGAGGGACCTTCTAATAGTAAAAATTAAATTCAGCTAGTTCTCGATCTTAGAGCAAAACTCCACACACTGGGGCGATTAACACAGGAGAATTTGCTCCAAGCTCAAGAACGCCAACGCCGGCTGTATGACAGGGGTGCTCGGCTACGGGAATTTGCACCGGGAGATAAGGTACTCGTGATTACTCCCAACATCGAAGCTCTAAATTACTCGCCAAGTGGCAAGGACCCTTTGAGGTCACACCACGAGTTGGGGATCTCGATTATGAAGTTAAACGTACCGATAGAGGGGTGCACGCCAAATTTATCACCTCAACCTCCTGAAATTATGGAGGGAGGAGGCGGCCTCTGTGACGCTGGCCACGGTAGTTCCGAGAGGGCGGAGCTCGGGCCGGAGGTAAACAAAAACTACAATCTCAACACTCCGGTTACTTGTGGAGACCAACTCTCACCGCTGCAACTCACAGAGGTTTCTGAATTACAAAAGGAATTTGCGGATGTGTTTTCCCCTCTTCCGGGCCGTACAAATATCATACAGCACCACATCGAGACCGAGCCGGGCGCGGTGGTGCGTTGCCGCCCCATCGCTTACCCGAACATAAAAAGAAAATAGTACGGGAAGAATTAGATGCGATGCTTGATATGGGCGTAATAGAGGAATCCCACAGTGATTGGTCCAGCCCGGTTGTTCTTGTTCCCAAGAGTGATGGGTCTGTTCGATTCTGTGTGGATTACAGAAAAGTCAACGCGGTGTCTAAATTTGACGCATACCCAATGCCCCGGGTTGATGAACTGCTCGATCGGTTAGGTACTGCTCGATTTTATTCGACCTTGGATTTAACAAAGGGTTATTGGCAGATCCCCTTGACACCAATGTCCCGTGAGAAAACAGCCTTCACTACGCCGTTTGGGTTACACTAATTTGTGACGCTTCCTTTCGGTTTGTTTGGGGCACCAGCCACGTTTCAGCAACTCATGGATCGGATCCTCAGACCGCACACCGCGTACGCTGCTGCCTATTTAGATGATATTATCATTTATAGCAATGATTGGCAGCGGCATATGCAACATCTGAGGGCCGTCCTGAGATCGCTGTGGCGGGCGGGGCTCACGGCAAACCCTAAGAAGTGCGTGATTGGGCGTGTGGAGGTACGGTATCTGGGGTTCCACTTGGGTCATGGCCAGGTGCGCCCCCAAATTGATAAGACCGCGGCAATTGCGACTTGCCCTAGACCTAAGACCAAAAAGGGGGTGAGGCAGTTTCTGGGGCTGGCTGGCTATTATAGAAGGTTTGTGCCTAATTATTCGGACGTCACCAGCCCGCTGACTGACCTCACTAAAAAGGGGGCTCCAGATCCGGTCCAGTGGTCGGAGCAGTGCCAACAGGCGCTTATGCAGGTTAAAGCCGCACTTTGTGGGGGCCGCTTCTTCATGCACCTGACTTCTCTCTCCCTTTTTATTACAGACGGATGCTTCAGACAGAGGGCTGGGGGCCGTACTCGCGAGGTGGTGGAGGGAGAGGAGCCCGGTGCTGTACATTAGCCGTAAGCTCTCCTTAAGGGAGACTAAGTACAGCACCGTGGAGAAGGAGTGTTTGGCCATCAAGTGGGCGGTCCTCACCCTCCGTTACTACCTGCTGGGGCGGGCCTTCACCCTCTGTTCGGATCACGCCCCACTGCAGTGGCTCCATCGCATGAAGGATACTAATGCCCGGATCACCCGTTGGTATCTAGCTCTCCAGCCCTTTAAATTCAAGGTGGTCCACAGACCGGGGGTGCAGATGGCTGTCGCCGACTTCCTCTCCAGAAATGGGGGAGTGGTAGGCAGGCCGGATGACGCCCCGGCCTGAGTCGGGCGGTGGGGGTATGTGGCAGCGGGGGCGTGGTCAAGCGCCCGTCCGGGAGAGAAAAGCGGTAAGGGCGCTTACACCTGAGCTAAATTATGTCTAAACACCTGTCTCTAATTTCAGTGAGTACGAGGAGAGCGGCATAAAAAGGCAGCGAGAGGGCCCCAGAGGGGAGAGAGATGACATGCGAACCCAGTGTTTGGCATTGTGTTGTATTGTGTATGTAAATAGTAAGATTGTACGGAACAAAAAGGGAATTAAAACCTTACCTTGTGGTGAAGACCTGTTTCCTGTCCTCCTTCCTTGGGAAGTGTTACACTCCCATTCCACCACATCCCAAAGATGCTCTATTGGGTTGAGATCTGGTGACTGTGGGGGCCATTTTAGTACAGTGAACTCATTGTCATGTTCAAGAAACCAATTTGAAATGATTCGAGCTTTGTGACATGGTGCATTATCCTGCTGGAAGTACCATCAGAGGATGGGTACATGGTGGCCATAAAGGGATGGACATGGTCAGAAACAATGCTCAGGTAGGCCGTGGCATTTAAACGATGCCCAATTGGCACTAAGGGGCCTAAAGTGTGCCAAGAAAACATCCCCCACACCATTACACCACCACCACCAGCCTGCACAGTGGTAACAAGGCATGATGGATCCATGTTCTCATTCTGTTTACGCCAAATTCTGACTCTACCATTTGAATGTCTCAACAGAAATCAAGACTCATCAGACCAGGCAACATTTTTCCAGTCTTCAACTGTCCAATTTTGGTGAGCTCTTGCAAATTGTAGCCTCTTTTTCCAATTTGTATTGGAGATGAGTGGTACCCGGTGGGGTCTTCTGCTGTTGTAGCCCATCTGCCTCAAGGTTGTGCGTGTTGTGGCTTCACAAATGCTTTGCTGCATACCTCGGTTGTAGCAGTGGTTATTTCAGGCAAAGTTGCTCTTCTATCAGCTTGAATCAGTCGGCCCATTCTCCTCTGACCTCTAGCATCAACAAGGCATTTTCAGCCCACAGGACTGCCGCATACTGGATGTTTTTCCCTTTTCACACCATTCTTTGTAAACCCTAGAAATGGTTGTGCGTGAAAATCCCAGTAATTGAGCAGATTGTGAAATACTCAGACCGGCCTGTCTGGCACCAACAACCATGCCACGTTCAAAATTGCTTAAATCACCTTTCTTTCCCATTCTGACATTCAGTTTGGAGTTCAGGAGATTGTCTTGACCAGGACCACACCCCTAAATGCATTGAAGCAACTGCCATGTGATTGGTTGATTAGATAATTGCATTAATGAGAATTGAACAAGTGTTCCTAATAATCCTTTAGGTGAGTGTATATATATGAACATACATCTTATTGATATTTCTAAGTACTTCGTTTGTGTTTAGATTTTAGAGACAGGCCATTATATATGTTGTGGCAAACCGCCCGTCACCCCGCATTCCCTCATTAGTACCAGGTGAAGCTAATCCGCAATAAGTTGCGCGTACCCAGACTGGATAAGGCAATGCACCGTTGCTATTGTTTGTGTGCACTGGAAGCTGATGCTACGGCAGACAGCAGCGCTGGCTCGAGTATTAGAGCTTGATGTCTGTTTTGAACACTGTGCGGGATCGTGTACTCACCAAAGAACTCTGAAGTGACAGCCGGTAAGCTTGAAGCTCTGCTGGTTGAAAAACACTGAACTTTGAAATGCTTGCTAATTGCGTGTGTTATCAGCGTGTGAATATAGCATTCAATGAAGCTCTGTAAATCACGTCATTGTTCTTAAGTAGCATATTTTTAATATATGGTGTTTATTGGTGTAGTGTGTTAAAATATGCCTATTCGTGTATATTTAAATTAATCTACTTAGTTTGTCTGGTTTGATTTGGTAACTGTGTTTGAAATATTTAACAGCTGTCCAAATCATATGGAGTACTGCTTAAACCCATTTGATAAATAGTCAAATCACTCAAGTTATTATTTCTATGTAATTGCATATAGTTTAATTATTAAAATGGCAATTCATTTATAAATATGGTTAAAAGCATAGGTTAATTCATGGCCTTTGTGGTTAAAGTCCAGTCAATTTAAACCATGCAAATGTGTAAAGGCTATTAATGCATTTATTTTGTACCTTATAATGTAGGATAAATTACGGATGTAATTTATTGTTATTGAGCTGTATAATACTTACCATCTTTAATTGAATGTGTAATATTTACCAACCTTTGTGCAATATATTTAGGTTTGGTGGAATGTTCATGTTTTAAATGGTTTGTTAACTTAAGGTACTGATGTATTTGTAGTGCTGCGCAAAGATGTTAAAATTAAGTTATGTTAAACCTGCTAACTTATGCACTTTATTGGGTTTCCTTGTGATTAACACTGTATGTATGATTATGTTTTGAAGGTTTTTTACCTACATGAATTCTATAATAAATGGATGGAAGTAATTCACAAGGCCTAATCATTGAGTGGAATCCAGTTTATAACTTCAAATAGTGAGAACCTATCTCCTTCAAGCGTGGGGAAACGCACAGTCAAAGAAACGCTTGACAGTAAAAAACCGCCTGCAGGATTGGAGGACCTTGAAACTCACCTGGAGGCCTGGAAGAAGAAAGATAAACTGCCGTAGCATCATCCCAAAGTGTGCAAATTATTCCGTTGTTCCAACCAGAGGATATGGCAGAGACAAAGTCATTGGAGCAGCTTAAAGCTGAAAGAACCAGCGCAAAAAGACTCTTTTCTCGGCTCGCCAATTCCGTTTCTAGGACCCATATGGACATGTGTGAGGAAGAGCTAAGAGAAAGCTTCAAAAATCTTTCATTACAACCACGAAAGTCATGGAAGCAAATAAGGATGTGGAGGCTGCTTTGATCGCAGAGGTTGAGGCTGAGATGGATGCAGAGGACATGCCAGCATTAAGTTTGCAACAAAAGGCTGACCTAGAGAAGACGGCAAGAGAATGTGACCAGAGATTGAAGGAGGGTAAAGATCTAATTTTGAAGACTCTCTGGACTAGTTTTGGGGACCCCCAAATATCCCTGGCTTTTCAAGTGGCAGAGGCGGAGTGTGACCGGGTCTTTTCTGTTCAACCTTGTGCGAATCCGGAAGCATATGACTTCATGCTGAGCCACCTGGAAGGTTTGGTTAAAGCTGCAAGAGAAGTGCATGTCCAGTGGAATCGTTGGGCACCTTCTGCTGAGCAAAAAGACTTTAAAAGGCGTCTGAGGGAGCTTGAGGTTTGACTCCCAAAGCTGGTTTCCAGAAAGGCTGAATTTATTCAGGCAAAAGTCGAGCAGGTTTCTGAGAGAGCTGTTACAGCTCATAGTTCTCCAAGGCCAGCCATCAAGTTGAAGCCTGCTTCAGAAGCAAGGCGAACCAACCGGATCAAAAGAGGTGAAGAAATTTCAGCTGCTGGACAGTCTCGATGATAAAGTGGCCAGAGAGTTTCGACTTACAGCCTATAATACAGCAGAAGAAATATTCCGTGTCCTGGAGAATCGCTTTGGGAATAGAGCTGCTATTGCCTTGGAAATTGTGGAAGAGTTGCAAGCAATGCCGCCAGTAAGAGGTCACCAAGCCAGGAAAATAGTGGAGCTGAATCAAATGATTGAGAAAGCCCTGTATGACCTAGCTTGGAGACACCGGCGCCATGAAGAATCCCTTGGTGACAAAATCCATTGAGAGCAAACTCCCGGAGTCACTGAAGAAGGAATGGCTGGTTTATATTGCTGATGAGAAAAATGCTGTTGCACCACAAACTCGATTCGACAAGCTCCTTGAATTCCTCAAAAGCCAGGAGGCAATATATGAGCAGCTGGAGCAGTTAAGAGAAGATGAGCCAAGCAGGAAGGAGAGCAGGTCTGAGCCAAGGCATGCCAGAACAAGAGCCACCAAATTGAGCAGTTACCCAGCAGGTTGCATTGTCTGTGGAGACGGCAAACACAGGAAGAAGCTGTATTTCTGCAAGAAATTTAGGACCCTGAAATCTTCAGAGAGAGAGAATGCGGTGAGGAGGCTCGGAGCATGCAAGAGATGTCTGGAAATCCATGATGGAGGCTCCTACTGCAAAACCACTTACTTGTGCAGAAATGTGGAATGCAAAGGCAAACAAACCCCAGAGCACCATTATTACCTGTGTCCATATGCTGAAACTAGAAGTACACCCCAGAGAAGAACAAAACCTGGTTCGGTGGGAGGTGGAAAGTGCACAGAGTCTCAGGAGGAGTTCCTCTCCAAGTTGTTACCTGAGTTGGCTCAGCAGTGTCAAGATGCATTCTGCAATTCAGCAGCCAGGACCTTCAACTCCGGGGCAAGTGAGCAGGGGCTACTAGCAGAAAGTGGTTTGCAAGAATTTCCAGTTATCACGATGCTACAACAGGAAACGGCCAATGCTGGACAAAAAGTTGGATTGACCTGGCCTCAGATACGAACTACATAACTCATAAAGCTGCAAATGAATTAAACCTTCGAAGTGAAGACGTCACTCTGGTGGTCCATGGAGTCGACGGGATGAAGGTATCAGTTGAAACCAAGCGGTACCTGCTGAAGATCAGAGTTATCACCTCCCGAGGCACTCTTAAGTCACACCAGTTAGTGTGTTATGGACTCGACAGTATTGCAGAGATCCATCGGCATGTGACAGCCAAGAAGCTGCAAAGAATATTCCCTGACGTTCCACTGCATGAGCTGGTAAGACCCAAAGAAATCCAACTCCTGATAAGCCATAAGGAAGGACAGCTGGTGCCCCAGAAGATTCGTGCAGTTGGAGACCTTGTCCTCTGGGAGGGCCCACTGGGGAAAACTATTGGAGGTAGTCACCCTGACCTTTTTGAAGAGCTTGCTGTAACTGCACATATGTCAAAAACTCATTTTGCGTGCTCAATGAGGACTGCAGCAGTTAAGTACGAAGAATTCACCTGTAAGAGTCCAGCCTCTCATCAGTCTCCCGTGTATCCTGCCGCTCAATCTAGCACTGCAGCCCTCAAGCGAGACTTCCTGGAATGGTGGAAGTGGGACAGCATTGGAGCAGCTTGTGAGCCCAAGTGTGGTGGTTGCCGTTGCGGGAATTGCCAACCAGGGGGCAAGGAAATGACACTCGCTGAAGAAAGAGAGGCAGAAATTGTGAAAAATGGCTTAACATATGTGAATGGAGATGAACATTGTGAGGAACCACACTGGCATGCTAAATATCTATGGAAAGAGGATCCAGTTTCCCTGCCAAACAACACAAGGGCTGTTGAAGCAACATTCCTCAGGACAGAAAAACAGCTGGCAAAGGAACCTAGATGGAAAGTTGCCTACGCAGCACAAGTACATGACATGGTCCATCGCAAAGCTGCAGTTAAGTTGTCAAATGAGGTGATTAAGAGCTGGACCGGACCAGTGTGGTACATCAGTCACCTAATTGCTCCAAATCCTCACTCGGTCACAACCCCAGTGAGGCTCGTCTGGAACAGCAGCCAAAAGTTTAGAGGCTTGAGCTTGACTGACCTGCTGTTCAAAGGTCCCGACGTGCTAAACCCCATTCGTGCTGTCCTGTTGAGGTTCCGAGCTGGAGTTTTCGCTGCCTTGGGCGATATACGGAAAATGTATAACTCTGTCTGGCTGGAAGACCGAGAAGTCCATCTGCACAGATTCCTCTGGCGTGATTCTGGAGGAGATGAAATGGAAGAATATGCCATAACAAGAGTAAACATTGGAGACAAACCAGCAGGGTGCATTGCTCAATTGGCCATGCGAGAGACCGCAAACCTACCCATATTCAGTCACCTCAAGGAAGAGCGATGTGTGTTGCAAGAAGATGCTTATGTCGACGACATCCTAACTTCCCACAACAGCATGGGTCAACTGAAAGTTATCACGTCAAATGTTGAGCAGATCCTAAAAGTTGGCGGATTCCACATGAAGCCCTGGGTATACTCCGATCAAAGTGGGAGGAAAGAGTCCAGAGATAAGGAGAGTGAGCCACAGACCATGATCTTACCAAATCAGCTGGCAGAAGATGACAATAAAGCCCTTGGCCTTGGATACACGGTACAAGATGACAAGCTCCATGTCATGATTGCTGTAAACTTCTCAAAAAAGAAGAGGAAAATGAGACTTGGCCAAGATTTGTCAAAGGAGCAAGTGAGATATCAAGCTCCAAATCCACTCACCAGAAGAGAACTTCTGAGTCAAGTCTCAGGGCTGTATGATCCACAAGGTTTGGTGGCACCTGCAAAGCAAAAAGGTGCAATTCTGGTGCGAAGAGCCTTTCAAGAGGCAAAAGTTAACTATGGCCTAACCGAGAATACCTGGGATGCAGCTTTGTCGGAAGGGCTCCGGGAGGACGCAATCAAGCTTCTGGAAGAGTATGCTGAGCTGGGACAAGTAAAATTTGTCAGACCCCTGATGCCCCCAGATGCTGCCGCTGAACCCTTCGGCGTCACCTTCTCTGATGGCAGTGAACATGCATATGGAGCAGCGTTGTATCTGTGTTGGAGCTGCAGTCAAGGCATTAACGTGAGGCTCGTCGAATCCAAGGCCAAACTGACCCCCCTCGACCACAAGGGCGATGCCGTAAAAGCGGAGGTGTGTGGAGCTGTCTTTGCTGCCTGGTTAAAAAAATACTTCCAAAGGCATTGCAGGATCCAAATTGAGAAGTGGTACCATCTTGTTGACAGCCAGACCATCTTAGGAGCAATACAGCGTGAAAGCTATGGTTACCAAACCTTCTTTGCAAATCGAATTGGAGAAATTCAAAGCAGCACTAACGTCCAGGATTGGTGGTGGGTTCCAGGGCCAATGAATATTGCAGACATCATCACGAGAGGGGCTGGCCCTAAAGATTTGGATGAAGACTCTGAGTGGCAGTCAGGTCCAAAGTTCCTCAGTCTACCAGTAGATGAGTGGCCAATTAAATCTGCTAAAGATATTGCTGTTGCAGCCAGAGAAAACATCACCAAGATCCAAAAGAAAGTGTTTGTCACTGCACTTACCAGAGCTCAGCTAAAGAAACAAGAGCCGGAAGAAAACCAGAGTTCAACCCGGATGGAGGCAAGTAGACCACCTAGTGGAACAACGGTTCAAAAGTTAATTGATGTGAAGAGATTCGGCAACCTAACACGGCTGATCAAGACTGTGGCATTGGTTTGGAGAGCTGCAAAGAAGTTCCTTCAAGTCAAGACAATGGACAAACTAAAGTGGGAGGTGGTATCATCAGCTGGTATTATCACTCTCCAAGAAAGAGTAGATGCATTCAGGGACCTCTGTCTAGCAGTTCAAGAAGGTGTGATCTTCTCAAACACCACAATAGATCGACTGGTTGTCTACAGAGACATGGCAACTGGACTTTTGGTGTGTGGTGGCAGAGTTCAAGGCTTACATGAGGCCTTGAAAGCTGTTCCCCTCTTGCCTAATGATGCCTGGATTGCAACCTTGTTGGCTCGTGAAGCTCATGATGAGGGACATGATGGAGTGGCAGGCACCGTGCTGAGGATGAGAAGGAAAGCATGGGTTTTGAGAGGAAGAAGAGTTGCTCAAAGAGTCGTTGACCAATGCGTCTCCTGCAAAAAAGCAAAAGCTAGAGCATGTCAAATATAGCTGCAAGCAGCAATGCGGATTCCTCCTCAAAATAGCAAATCATTTAAAATTGATCAGTAGTAGATGGTTGGGGATAAACCCTCCCAATTAAGGAATTCAAAAAAACATGTCTTTGTCTGAATCCTAAACGAGACATTTTCAATGTACAGGAAAATCCATACCGGACCTTATGGATCCTTGAGGCTTTTTTGTTCCCAATGAGAAATGAGGCATGTACACCAAGTTTCAGAAGAATTGGACAAATGGCATGGAAATGGTATCACTTTGAAAATATTTTTTTGGGGCGTGGCCTGTAGCACCACCTATGGTCAAATGTGGGCCATTCTTGGTTTGTGGGTTCCTGTTGGCCTGTAGTATCAATGTACAAAATTAGAAAATATTTGACCAGAAAATGGGAATTTTGGAGTGGCCTGTAGCGCCCCCTAGGGGCGAATGTGGGCCATTCTTGGTTTGTGGGTTCCTTTTGGCCTGTAGAATCAATGTACCAAATTAGAAAATGTTTGACCAGAAAATGGGACTTTTGGGAATTACCTGTAGCGCCCCTAATGGCTGAATGTTGGCCATTCTTGGTTTGTGGGTTCCTGTTGGCCTGTAGTACCATTGTACCAAATTAGAACATTTTAGACCAGAAAATGGGAATTTCGGCATGGCCTGTAAGCCCCCTAGGGGTGAATGTTGGCCATTCTTGGTTTGTGGGTTCCTGTTGGCCTGTAGTATCAATGTACCAAATTAGAACATTTTTGATCAGAAAACGGGAATTTTGGCGTGGCCTTTAAGCCCCCTAGTGGCTGAATGTCGGCCATTCTTGGTTTGTGGGTTCCTGTTGGCCTGTAGTACCATTGTACCAAATTAGAACATTTTAGACCAGAAAATGGGAATTTCGGCATGGCCTGTAGCGCCCCTAGAGGCTGAATGTTGGCCATTCTTTACGTAGTACTTCAGAGTGATGTCATCTTGAAGCATGTTAGGTTTGAAAAACCATCAGTCAAAATTACATTTGATTTATTGACACGTATATATTGTTAAAATTTGGACATTTACATAAACACGCCCCTTTCAGCCATTTTGTATCGTATTCATTTTTCCTAAGTAACGTTTTCAAATACTTCAATTCTACACATGTGTACCAAATTTCAAGTCAATTGGAGCTACGGTTCAGGAGAAGAAGAGTTTTGTAGGTTTTCGCAAATTTTCAATGTACGGAAAAATCCATCATGGCGGAAGTTATGGGTTCTTGAGGCTTTTTTGTTCCCGATGAGGAATGAGGCATGTACACCAAGTTTCAGGAGATTTGGACAAATGGCGTGGAAATTGTATCACTTTGAATTTTGTTTTTTTGGGCGTGGCCTGTAGCGCCACCTATGGGCGAATGTGGGCCATTCTTGGTTTGGGGGTACCCGTTGGCATGGAGTATCAATGTGCCAATTTAGAAAATTTTTGACCAGTGACTTTTTGAGCTATTGGGGCTCAAGGAGAAGAATAATAATAAATATAGCTGCAAGCAGCAATGCGGATTCCTCCTCAAAATGGCAAATCATTTCAAATTGATCAGTAGAGGGTTGGGGTTAAACCCTCTCAATGGATGAATCCAAAAACATGTATTTCTGTCTGAATCCTAAACGAAACATTTTCAGTCTACAGGAAAATCCATCATACCTTATGGATCCTTGAGGCGTTTTTGTTCCCAATGAGAAATGAGGCATGTACACCAAGATTCAAAAGAATTGGTTAAATGGCGTGGAAATGGTATCACTTTGAAAATATTTTTTGGGGCGTGGCCTGTAGCGCCTCCTATGGGCAAATGTGGGTCATTCTTGGTTTGTGGGTTCCTGTTGGCCTGTAGTATCAATGTACATAATTAGAAAATATTTGACCAGAAAATGGGACTTTTGGGAATTACCTGTAAGCGCCCCTAGGGGTGAATGTTGGCCATTCTTGGTTTGAGGGTTCCTGTTGGCCAGTAGTATCAATGTACCAAATTAGAACATTTTTGACCATAAAATGGGAATTTCAGGTGGCCTCTAGTGCCCCTAAGGGCGAATGTTGGCCATTCTTTGTTTGTGGGTTCCTGTTGGCCAGTAGTATCAATGTACCATATTAGAAAATTTTTGACCAGAAAACGAAATTTTGGGAGTGGCCTGTAAGCCCCCTAATGGCGAATGTGGGCCATACTTGGTTTGTGGGTTCCTGTTGGCCTGTAGTATCAATGTACCAAATTATAACTTTTTGACCAGAAAATGGGAATTTCAGCTTGGCCTCTAGCGCCACCTAGTGGTGAATGTCGGTCATTCTTGGTTTGTGGATTCCTTTTGGCCTGTACTATTAATGTACCAAATTAGAACATTTTTGACCAGAAAATGGGAATTTCGGCATGGCCTGTAGTGCCCCCTAAGGGCGAATGTTAGCCATTCTTGGTTTGAGGGTTCCTGTTGACCTGCAGTATCAATGTACCAAATTAGAACGTTTTTGACCAGAAAACGAAATTTTGGAGTAGCCTGTAGCGCCCCCTAAGGGCGAATGTATGCCACACTTGGTATGTGGGTTCCTGTTGGCCTGTAGTATCAAAGTACCAAATTAGAAAATTTTTGACCAGAAAATGGGAATTTTGGCTTGTCCTGTAGTGCCCCCTAGTGGCGAATGTCGGTCATTCTTGGTTTGTGGATTCCTGTTGGCCTGTACTATTCTTGTACCGAATTAGAACATTTTTGACCAGAAAATGGGAATTTTGGCTTGTCCTGTAGTGCCCCCTAGTGGCGTATGTCGGTCATTCTTGGTTTGTGGATTCCTGTTGGCCTGTACTATTAATTTACCAAATTAGAACATTTTTGACCAGAAAATGGGAATTTTGGCATGGCCATTCTTTACACAGTACTTCAGAGTGATGTCATCTTTAAGCATGTTAGGTTTTAAAAACCATCAGTCAAAATTACATTTGATTTATTGACACGTATATATTGTTAAAATTTGGACATTTACATAAACACGCCCCTTTCAGCCATTTTGTATCGTATTCATTTTTCCTAAGTAACGTTTTCAAGGATGTCCATTCTACACATGTGTACCAAATTTCAAGTCAATTGGAGCTACGGTTCAGGAGAAGAAGAGTTTTGTAGGTTTTATGAAATTTTCAGCGTCTGGGAAAATCCATCATGGCGGAAGTTATGGGTTCTTGAGGCTTTTTTGTTCCCCATGAGGAATGAGGCATGTACACCAAATTTCAGAAGATTTGGACAAATGGCGTGGAAATTGTATCACTTTGAATTTTGTTTTTTTGGACGTGGCCTGTAGCGCCACCTATGGGCGAATGTGGGCCATTCTTGGTTTGGGGGTACCCGTTGGCATGGAGTATCAATGTGCCAATTTAGAAAATTTTTGACCAGTGACTTTTTGAGCTATTGGGGCTCAAGGAGAATAATAATAATAAATATAGCTGCAAGCAGCAATGCGGATTCCTCCTCAAAATGGCAAATCATTTCAAATTGATCAGTAGAGGGTTGGGGTTAAACCCTCTCAATGGATGAATCCAAAAACATGTATTTCTGTCTGAATCCTAAGCGAAACATTTTCAGTCTACAGGAAAATCCATCATACCTTATGGATCCTTGAGGCGTTTTTGTTCCCAATGAGAAATGAGGCATGTACACCAAGATTCAAAAGAATTGGTTAAATGGCGTGGAAATGGTATCACTTTGAAAATATTTTTTTGGGCGTGGCCTGTAGCGCCTCCTATGGGCAAATGTGGGTCATTCTTGGTTTGTGGGTTCCTGTTGGCCTGTAGTATCAATGTACATAATTAGAAAATATTTGACCAGAAAATGGGACTTTTGGGAATTACCTGTAGCGCCCCTAGGGGTGAATGTTGGCCATTCTTGGTTTGAGGGTTCCTGTTGACCTGTAGTATCAATGTACCAAATTAGAACATTTTTGACCATAAAATGGGAATTTCAGGTGGCCTCTAGTGCCCCTAAGGGCGAATGTTAGCCATTCTTTGTTTGTGGGTTCCTGTTGGCCAGTAGTATCAATGTACCATATTAGAAAATTTTTGACCAGAAAACGAAATTTTGGGAGTGGCCTGTAAGCCCCCTAATGGCGAATGTGGGCCATACTTGGTTTGTGGGTTCCTGTTGGCCTGTAGTATCAATGTACCAAATTATAACTTTTTGACCAGAAAATGGGAATTTAGGCTGGCCTCTAAGCGCCACCTAGTGGTGAATGTCGGTCATTCTTGGTTTGTGGATTCCTTTTGGCCTGTACTATTAATGTACCAAATTAGAACATTTTGACCAGAAAATGGGAATTTCGGCATGGCCTGTAGTGCCCCCTAAGGCTGAATGTTAGCCATTCTTGGTTTGAGGGTTCCTGTTGACCTGCAGTATCAATGTACCAAATTAGAGCGTTTTTGACCAGAAAGCGAAATTTTGGAGTAGCCTGTAGCGCCCCTAAGGGCGAATGTGGGCCACACTTGGTATGTGGGTTCCTGTTGGCCTGTAGTATCAAAGTACCAAATTAGAAAATTTTTGACCAGAAAATGGGAATTTTGGCTTGTCCTGTAGTGCCCCTAGTGGCGAATGTCGGTCATTCTTGGTTTGTGGATTCCTGTTGGCCTGTACTATTCTTGTACGAATTAGAACATTTTTGACCAGAAAATGGGAATTTTGGCTTGTCCTGTAGTGCCCCTAATTGGCGTATGTCGGTCATTCTTGGTTTGTGGATTCCTGTTGGCCTGTACTATTAA
>NC_068288.1:2397180-2416179 GCF_025860055.1 Xyrauchen texanus | reverse complement strand
CAAACAGCCAATCATGAATCACCTCAACACTTCCTAGCCCCTCCCTAGCAACCATTGTCGAGCACCTTAGCAACCAAAATCCATAGAGGATATCTTCCATTCTGAATGTCACAGAGGCATGGGAGTTGGTTTATATCATTCATACTGACAAGCAGCCGTTGGAGATTAATGATTGGCAGCTGCCAAGCCACTCCCTAGCAACTAAACAGAGTACCCTAGCAACCCTTTAGCAGTAACTATATCTCTGCACCAGAAAATCAGAGAAACTTCTGGGTTGATTTATTTCAATCAGGATGGCAAGGACACTTCATTAGTATCACTAAGGTAACTGCCTAGCAACCAGATGGGGTTACCCTAGCAACCGAGTAACAAATCACATATCTCTGCATCAGAAAACGTAGAGACTTCCGGGTTGACTTATTTCAATCAGGATGGCAAGGACACTTGATTACTATCACTATGATTACTGCCTAGCAACCAGATGGGGTTACCCTAGCAACCGAGTAACAAATCACATATCTCTGCACCAGAAAATAGTACTGACTTCGGGTTGATTTATTTCACTCAGGATGGCAAGGACACTTCATTACTATCACTATGGTAACTGCCTAGCAACAAGATGGGGTTACCCTAGCAACCGAGTAACAAATCACATATCTCTGCATCAGAAAAACGTAGAGACTTCCGGGTTGACTTATTTCAATCAGGATGGCAAGGACACTTGATTACTATCACTATGATTACTGCCTAGCAACCACATGGGGTTACCCTAGCAACCGAGTAACAAATCACATATCTCTGCACCAGAAAATAGTACTGACTTCCGGGTTGATTTATTTCACTCAGGATGGCAAGGACACTTGATTACTATCACTATGGTAACTGCCTAGCAACCAGATGGGGTTACCCTAGCAACCGAGAAACACATCACATATCTCGGCACCAGAAAAGAGTACAGACTTCAAGGTTGATTTATTTCAACCAGGATGGCAAGGACACTTCATTAGTATCAATATGGTAACTGCCTAGCAACCACATGGGGTTACCCTAGCAACCGAGTAACAAATCACATATCTCTGCATCAGAAAAGCGTAGATACTTCTGGGTTGACTTATTTCAATCAGGATGGCAAGGACACTTGATTACTATCACTATGGTAACTGCCTAGCAACCAGATGGGGTTACCCTAGCAACCAAATAACAAATCACATATCTCTGCATCAGAAAAACGTAGAGACTTCCGGGTTGACTTATTTCAATCAGGATGGCAAGGACACTTGATTACTATCACTATGATTACTGCCTAGCAACCAGATGGGGTTACCCTAGCAACCGAGTAACAAATCACATATCTCTGCACCAGAAAATAGTACTGACTTCGGGTTGATTTATTTCACTCAGGATGGCAAGGACACTTGATTACTATCACTATGGTAACTGCCTAGCAACCAGATGGGGTTACCCTAGCAACCGAGAAACACATCACATATCTCGGCACCAGAAAAGAGTACAGACTTCCAGGTTGATTTATTTCAACCAGGATGGCAAGGACACTTCATTAGTATCAATATGGTAACTGCCTAGCAACCACATGGGGTTACCCTAGCAACCGAGTAACAAATCACATATCTCTGCATCAGAAAAGCGTACATACTTCTGGGTTGACTTATTTCAATCAGGATGGCAAGGACACTTGATTACTATCACTATGGTAACTGCCTAGCAACCAGATGGGGTTACCCTAGCAACCGAGTAACAAATCACATATCTCTGCACCAGAAAATAGTACTGACTTCCGGGTTGATTTATTTCACTCAGGATCGCAAGGACACTTGATTACTATCACTATGGTAACTGCCTAGCAACCAGATGGGGTTACCCTAGCAACCGAGAAACAAATCACAGATCTCGGCACCAGAAAAGAGTACAGACTTCGGGTTGATTTATTTCAACCAGGATGGCAAGGACACTTCATTAGTATCAATATGGTAACTGCCTAGCAACCAGATGGGGTTACCCTAGCAACCAATTAACAAATCACATATCTCTGCATCAGAAAAACGTAGAGACTTCTGGGTTGGTTTATTTCACTCAGGATGGCAAGGACACTTCATAAGTATCACTATGGTAACTTCCTAGCAACAAGGAGGGGTTACCCTAGCAACCAAATAACAAATCACATATCTCTGGATCAGAACATCGTAGAGACTTCCTGGTTGACTGATTTTACTCTGGATAGCAAGGAGACTTGATAAGTATCACTATGGTAACTGCCTAGCAACCACATGGGGTTACCCTAGCAACCGAGTAACAAATCACATATCTCTGCACCAGAAAATAGTACAGACTTCCGGGTTGACTTATTTCAATAAGGATGGCAAGGAGACTTCATTACTATCACTATGGTAACTGCCTAGCAACCAGATGGGTTTACCCTAGCAACCGAGTAACAAATCACATATCTCTGCATCAGAAAAACGTAGAGACTTCTGGGTTGATTTATTTATGACCATAATTTTGGTTCTTTTCAAGCATGCTATTTCACGAGTTTTGCCACGGCAAGCACCACTCACATTTTCTTCAGGAAATGTACCTATCTAGTTTTTATTAGTGGTGCTTGCAAAGCATCACTATTGTAATCTCACATACTTATTATTATACTTTTTATTTTTAGTGGTGCTTGCAAAGCATCACTATTGTAATCTCACATACTTATTATTATACTTTTTATTTTTAGTGGTGCTTGCAAAGCATCACTATTGTAATCTCACATACTTATTATTTTTATTTTTATTTTTATTTTTATATCTCTTAACAAAACTTCGGCACCTAACTCGTCCCGCACCGTTTGGCATAGACCCACGAATGAGGTGTCAAATCGAACGGCCTATTGAGGACACGTGTGCTATGACTTTTATAAGCTGATCGGAGTGCGGTATTTGCCCCAGGGGCAAAAAAGCGGCCGAAAAATCCCATTGACTTAACATTGAGACAAACTTTGACGCGTCACAGCTCCGAGCGAGGATTTCGCAGAAACGTGTGATTTGCCACATTTGAAGAGGCTGGCAGGCTCTGTAAGAGCATACCTCAATATGGGGTAAAAGTTGCACCCTGGGGGCAGGAGCTGCCCAAAGTTGCCCCCATTGACTTACAATGGTGTAGGACGGCCCATGAAATAGGGATTTTTTATTAAACATAGCTCTGGATCACAGTGTCATAGAGACAAGGGGCCTGCCTCATTTTACTAAGACGACCAATCAGTCTCTCAGGATCATTGCAAAGCTATCAAGCCACGCCCTAGCAACCATTTAGAGGACCTTAGCAACAAGTCCCATAGACTTCTAATGAAAGAGATCAAAGGGATATCTCCGGCTAGAAGTGTCATACCAACACAAGGGTGGTCTCGTTTGACTCGGGCAGCAAACAGCCAATCATGAATCACCTCAACACTTCCTAGCCCCTCCCTAGCAACTATTGTCGAGCACCTTAGCAACCAAAATCCATAGAGGGATATCTTCCATTCTGAATGTCACAGAGGCATGGGAGTTGATTTATGTCATTCATACTGACAAGCAGCCTTTGGAATTTCATGATTGGCAGCTGCCAAGCCACTCCCTAGCAACTACACATAGTACCCTAGCAACCGAGTAACAAATCACATATCTCTACACCAGAAAATAGTACAGACTTCTGGGTTGATTTATTTCACTCAGGATGGCAAGGAAACTTGATTACTATCACTATGGAAACTGCCTACCAACCAGATGGGGTTACCCTAGCAACCGAGTAACAAATCACATATCTCTGCATCACAAAAACGTAGAGACTTCTGGGTTGATTTATTTATGACCATAATTTTTGTTCTTTTCAAGCATGCTATTTGACGAGTTTTGCCACGGCAAGCACCACTCACATTTTCTTCAGGAAATGTACCTATCTAGTTAGTGGTGCTTGCAAAGCATCACTATTGTAATCTCACATACTTATTTTTATTTTTATACTTTTTATTATTCTATCTCCGTACAAAACTTCGGCACCTAACTCGTCCCGCACCGTTTGGCGTAGACCCACGAATGAGGTGTCAAATCGAACGACCTATTGAGGACACGTGTGCTATGACTTTTATAAGCGATCGGAGTACGGTAATTGCCCCAGGGGCAAAAAAGCGGCGAAAAATCCCATAGACTTAACATTGCGACAAACTTTGGCGCGTCACAGCTCCGGCGAGGATTTAGCAGAAACGTGTGATTTGCCACATTTGAAGAGGCTGGCAGGCTCTGTAAGAGCATACCTCAAAATGGGGTAAAAGTTGCACCCCTGGGGGCAGGAGCTGCCCAAAAATGCCCCAATTGACTTACAATGGTGTAGGACGGCCCATGAAATGAAATGGCATTGGGATTTGTATTCAACATAGCTCTGGATCACAGTGTCATAGAGACAATGGGGCGGGCTCATTTTACTCAGACGACCAATCAGTATCTCAGGATCATTTTGAATCTATCAAGCCACGCCCTAGCAACAATTTAGAGCACCTTAGCAACAAGTCCCATACACTTCTAATGAAAGACATCAAAGGGATATCTCCGGATAGAAGTTTCATAGAAACACAAGGGTGGTCTCGTTTCACTCGGGGCAGCAAACAGCCAATCATGAATCACCTCAACACTTCCTAGCCCCTCCCTAGCAACCATTGTCGAGCACCTTAGCAACCAAAATCCATAGAGGATATCTTCCATTCTGAATGTCACAGAGGCATGGGAGTTGGTTTATATCATTCATACTGACAAGCAGCCGTTGGAGATTAATGATTGGCAGCTGCCAAGCCACTCCCTAGCAACTAAACAGAGTACCCTAGCAACCCTTTAGCAGTAACTATATCTCTGCACCAGAAAATCAGAGAAACTTCTGGGTTGATTTATTTCAATCAGGATGGCAAGGACACTTCATTAGTATCACTAAGGTAACTGCCTAGCAACCAGATGGGGTTACCCTAGCAACCGAGTAACAAATCACATATCTCTGCATCAGAAAAGCGTAGAGACTTCCGGGTTGACTTATTTCAATCAGGATGGCAAGGACACTTGATTACTATCACTATGATTACTGCCTAGCAACCAGATGGGGTTACCCTAGCAACCGAGTAACAAATCACATATCTCTGCACCAGAAAATAGTACTGACTTCGGGTTGATTTATTTCACTCAGGATGGCAAGGACACTTCATTACTATCACTATGGTAACTGCCTAGCAACAAGATGGGGTTACCCTAGCAACCGAGTAACAAATCACATATCTCTGCATCAGAAAAGCGTAGAGACTTCGGGTTGACTTATTTCAATCAGGATGGCAAGGACACTTGATTACTATCACTATGATTACTGCCTAGCAACCACATGGGGTTACCCTAGCAACCGAGTAACAAATCACATATCTCTGCACCAGAAAATAGTACTGACTTCGGGTTGATTTATTTCACTCAGGATGGCAAGGACACTTGATTACTATCACTATGGTAACTGCCTAGCAACCAGATGGGGTTACCCTAGCAACCGAGAAACACATCACATATCTCGGCACCAGAAAAGAGTACAGACTTCAAGGTTGATTTATTTCAACCAGGATGGCAAGGACACTTCATTAGTATCAATATGGTAACTGCCTAGCAACCACATGGGGTTACCCTAGCAACCGAGTAACAAATCACATATCTCTGCATCAGAAAAACGTAGATACTTCTGGGTTGACTTATTTCAATCAGGATGGCAAGGACACTTGATTACTATCACTATGGTAACTGCCTAGCAACCAGATGGGGTTACCCTAGCAACCAAATAACAAATCACATATCTCTGCATCAGAAAAGCGTAGAGACTTCGGGTTGACTTATTTCAATCAGGATGGCAAGGACACTTGATTACTATCACTATGATTACTGCCTAGCAACCAGATGGGGTTACCCTAGCAACCGAGTAACAAATCACATATCTCTGCACCACAAAATAGTACTGACTTCGGGTTGATTTATTTCACTCAGGATGGCAAGGACACTTGATTACTATCACTATGGTAACTGCCTAGCAACCAGATGGGGTTACCCTAGCAACCGAGAAACACATCACATATCTCGGCACCAGAAAAGAGTACAGACTTCCAGGTTGATTTATTTCAACCAGGATGGCAAGGACACTTCATTAGTATCAATATGGTAACTGCCTAGCAACCACATGGGGTTACCCTAGCAACCGAGTAACAAATCACATATCTCTGCATCAGAAAAGCGTACATACTTCTGGGTTGACTTATTTCAATCAGGATGGCAAGGACACTTGATTACTATCACTATGGTAACTGCCTAGCAACCAGATGGGGTTACCCTAGCAACCGAGTAACAAATCACATATCTCTGCACCAGAAAATAGTACTGACTTCGGGTTGATTTATTTCACTCAGGATCGCAAGGACACTTGATTACTATCACTATGGTAACTGCCTAGCAACCAGATGGGGTTACCCTAGCAACCGAGAAACAAATCACAGATCTCGGCACCAGAAAAGAGTACAGACTTCGGGTTGATTTATTTCAACCAGGATGGCAAGGACACTTCATTAGTATCAATATGGTAACTGCCTAGCAACCAGATGGGGTTACCCTAGCAACCAATTAACAAATCACATATCTCTGCATCAGAAAAGCGTAGAGACTTCTGGGTTGGTTTATTTCACTCAGGATGGCAAGGACACTTCATAAGTATCACTATGGTAACTTCCTAGCAACAAGGAGGGGTTACCCTAGCAACCAAATAACAAATCACATATCTCTGGATCAGAACATCGTAGAGACTTCCTGGTTGACTGATTTTACTCTGGATAGCAAGGAGACTTGATAAGTATCACTATGGTAACTGCCTAGCAACCACATGGGGTTACCCTAGCAACCGAGTAACAAATCACATATCTCTGCACCAGAAAATAGTACAGACTTCGGGTTGACTTATTTCAATAAGGATGGCAAGGAGACTTCATTACTATCACTATGGTAACTGCCTAGCAACCAGATGGGTTTACCCTAGCAACCGAGTAACAAATCACATATCTCTGCATCAGAAAAGCGTAGAGACTTCTGGGTTGATTTATTTATGACCATAATTTTGGTTCTTTTCAAGCATGCTATTTCACGAGTTTTGCCACGGCAAGCACCACTCACATTTTCTTCAGGAAATGTACCTATCTAGTTATTTTTATTATATCTCTTAACAAAACTTGGCACCTAACTTCGTCCCTGACCGTTTGGCGTAGACCCACGAATGAGGTATCAAATCGAACGGCCTATTGAGGACACGTGTGCTATGACTTTTATAAGCGTATCGAGTACGGTATTTGCCCCAGGGGCAAAAAAGCGGCGAAAAAATCCCATAGACTTAACATTGAGACAAACTTTGACGCGTCACAGCTCCGAGCGAGGATTTCGCAAAAACGTGTGATTTGCCACATTTGAAGAGGCTGGCAGGCTCTGTAAGAGCATACCTCAATATGGGGTAAAAGTTGCACCCCTGGGGGGCAGGAGCTGCCCAAAGTTGCCCCCATTGACTTACAATGGTGTAGGACGGCCCATGAAATAGGGATTTTTAATTAAACATAGCTCTGGATCACAGTGTCATAGAGACAAGGGGCCTGCCTCATTTTACTAAGACGACCAATCAGTCTCTCAGGATCATTGCAAAGCTATCAAGCCACGCCCTAGCAACCATTTAGAGGACCTTAGCAACAACTCCCATACACTTCTAATGAAAGAGATCAAAGGGATATCTCTGGCTAGAAGTGTCATACCAACACAAGGGTGGTCTCGTTTGACTCGGGGCAGCAAACAGCCAATCATGAATCACCTCAACACTTCCTAGCCCCTCCCTAGCAACTATTGTCGAGCACCTTAGCAACCAAAATCCATAGAGGGATATCTTCCATTCTGAATGTCACAGAGGCATGGGAGTTGATTTATGTCATTCATACTCACAAGCAGCCTTTGGAATTTCATGATTGGCAGCTGCCAAACCACTCCCTAGCAACTACACATAGTACCCTAGCAACCGAGTAACAAATCACATATCTCTACACCAGAAAATAGTACAGACTTCTGGGTTGATTTATTTCACTCAGGATGGCAAGGAAACTTGATTACTATCACTATGGAAACTGCCTAGCAACCAGATGGGGTTACCCTAGCAACCGAGTAACAAATCACATATCTCTGCACCAGAAAATAGTACAGACTTCGGGTTGACTTATTTCAATAAGGATGGCAAGGAGACTTCATTACTATCACTATGGTAACTGCCTAGCAACCAGATGGGTTTACCCTAGCAACCGAGTAACAAATCACATATCTCTGCATCAGAAAAGCGTAGAGACTTCTGGGTTGATTTATTTATGACCATAATTTTTGTTCTTTTCAAGCATGCTATTTGACGAGTTTTGCCACGGCAAGCACCACTCACATTTTCTTCAGGAAATGTACCTATCTAGTTATTTTTATTATATCTCTTAACAAAACTCGGCACCTAACTCGTCCCGCACCGTTTGGCGTAGACCCACGAATGAGGTATCAAATCGAGCGGCCTATTGAGGACACGTGTGCTATGACTTTTATAAGCGTATCGAGTGCGGTATTTGCCCCAGGGGCAAAAAGCGGCGAAAAATCCCATTGACTTAACATTGAGACAAACTTTGACGCGTCACAGCTCCGGCGAGGATTTCAGCAGAAGCGTGTGATTTGCCACATTTGAAGAGGCTTGCAGGCTCTGTAAGAGCATACCTCAATATGGGGTAAAAGTTGCACCCCTGGGGGCAGGAGCTGCCCAAAGTTGCCCCCATTGACTTACAATGGTGTAGGGCGGCCCATGAAATAGGGATTTTTTATTAAACATAGCTCTGGATCACAGTGTCATAGAGACAAGGGGCCTGCCTCATTTTACTAAGACGACCAATCAGTCTCTCAGGATCATTGCAAAGCTATCAAGCCACGCCCTAGCAACCATTTAGAGGACCTTAGCAACAAGTCCCATAGACTTCTAATGAAAGAGATCAAAGGGATATCTCCGGCTAGAAGTGTCATACCAACACAAGGGTGGTCTCGTTTGACTCGGGGCAGCAAACAGCCAATCATGAATCACCTCAACACTTCCTAGCCCCTCCCTAGCAACTATTGTCGAGCACCTTAGCAACCAAAATCCATAGAGGGATATCTTCCATTCTGAATGTCACAGAGGCATGGGAGTTGATTTATGTCATTCATACTGACAAGCAGCCTTTGGAATTTCATGATTGGCAGCTGCCAAGCCACTCCCTAGCAACTACACATAGTACCCTAGCAACCGAGTAACAAATCACATATCTCTACACCATAAAATAGTACAGACTTCTGGGTTGATTTATTTCACTCAGGATGGCAAGGACACTTCATTACTATCACTATGGAAACTGCCTAGCAACCAGATGGGGTTACCCTAGCAACCGAGTAACAAATCACATATCTCTGCACCAGAAAATACTAGAGACTTCCGGGTTGACTTATTTCAATAAGGATGGCAAGGAGACTTCATTACTATCACTATGGTAACTGCCTAGGAACCAGATGGGTTTACCCTAGCAACCGAGTAACAAATCACATATCTCTGCATCAGAAAAACGTAGAGACTTCTGGGTTGATTTATTTATGACCATAATTTTTGTTCTTTTCAAGCATGCTGTTTGACGAGTTTTGCCACGGCAAGCACCACTCACATTTTCTTCAGGAAATGTACCCATCTAGTTAGTGGTGCTTGCAAAGCATCACTATTGTAATCTCACATACTTATTATTTAGTGGTGCTTGCAAAGCATCACTATTGTAATCTCACATACTTATTTTTAGTGGTGCTTGCAAAGCATCACTATTGTAATCTCACATACTTATTATTTTTATTTTTATTTTTATTATATCTCTTAACAAAACTTGGCACCTAACTCATCCCATGACCGTTTAGCGTAGACCCACGAATGAGGTATCAAATCGAACGGCCTATTGAGGACACGTGTGCTATGACTTTTATAAGCGTATCGAGTACGGTATTTGCCCCAGGGGCAAAAAAGCGACCTAAAAATCCCATAGACTTAACATTGCGGCAAACTTTGACGAGTCACAGCTCCGAGCGAGGATTTCGCAGAAACAAGTGATTTGCCACATTTGAAGAGGCTGGCAGACTCTGTAAGAGCATACCTCAATATGGGGTAAAAGTTGCACCCCTGGGGGCAGGAGCTGCCCAAAGTTGCAGGAGCTGCCCCCATTGACTTACTATGGTGAAGGACGTACTATGGTGAAGGACGGCCCATGAAATGAAATGCATAGGGATTTTGTATTGAACATAGCTCTGGATCACAGTGTCATAGAGACAAGGGGGTGGGCTCATTTTACTCAGATGACCAATCAGTCTCTCAGGATCATTGTGAAGCTATCAAGCCACGCCCTAGCAACCATTTAGAGCACCTTACCAACAAGTCCCATAGACTTCTAATGAAAGAGATCAAAGGGATATCTCCAGATAGAACTGTCATAGAAACACAAGGGTGGTCTCGTTTGACTGTGGGCAGCAAACAGCCAATCATGAATCACCTCAACACTTCCTAGCCCCTCCCTAGCAACCATTGTCGAGCAACTTAGCAACCAACATCCATAGAGGGATATCTTCCATTCTGAATGTCACAGAGGCATGGGAGTTGGTTTATATCATTCATACTGACAAGCAGCCTTTGGAGTTTCATGATTGGCAGCTGCCAAGCCACTCCCTAGCAACTAAACAGAGTACCCTAGCAACCGTTTAGCAATAACTATATCTCTGCACCAGAAAATCAGAGACACTTCTGGGTTCATTTATTTCAATCAGGATGGCAAGGAGACTTCATAAGTATCACTATGGTAACTGCCTAGCAACCAGATGGGGTTACCCTAGCAACAGAGTAACAAATCACATATCTTTGCAACAGAAAACAGTACAGATTTCCGGGTTGACTTATTTCACTCAGGATGGCAAGGAGACTTGATTAGTATCACTATGGTAACTGCCTAGCAACCAGATGGGGTTACCCTAGCAACCGAGTAACAAATCACATATCTCTGCATCAGAAAAACGTAGAGACTTCTGGCTTGGTTTATTTCACTCAGGATGGCAAGGAGACTTCATAAGTATCACTATGGTAACTGCCTAGCACCAAGGAGGGGTTACCCTAGCAACCAAGTAACAAATCACATATCTCTGGAACAGAACATCGTAGAGACTTCCTGGTTGACTGATTTTACTCAGGATAGCAAGGACACTTGACAAATATCACTATGGTAACTGCCTAGCAACCAGATGGGGGTACCCTAGCAACCGAGTAAAAAAACACATATCTCAGCAGTTATAAAATGCTATTTGACGAGTTTTGCCACGGCAAGCACCACTCACATTTTCTTCAGGAAATGTACATTCTAGTTATTTTTATTTTTCTTTTTTTTATTATTATTCTATCTCCGTACAAAACTTCGGCACCTAACTCGTCCCGCACCGTTTGGCGTAGACCCACGAATGAGGTGTCAAATCGAACGGCCTATTGAGGACACGTGTGCTATGACTTTTATAAGCGTATCGGAGTGCAGTAATTGCCCCAGGGGCAAAAAAGCGGCGAAAAATCCCATAGACTTAACATTGCGACAAACTTTGACGCGTCACAGCTCCGGCGAGGATTTCGCAGAAAGCGTGTGATTTGCCATATTTGAAGAGGCTGGCAGGCTCTGTAAGAGCATACCTCAAAATGGGGTAAAAGTTGCACCCCTGGGGGCAGGAGCTGCCCAAAAATGCCCCAATTGACTTACAATGGTGTAGGACGGCCCATGAAATGAAATGGCATTGGGATTTGTATTCAACATAGCTCTGGATCACAGTGTCATAGAGACAATGGGGCGGGCTCATTTTACTCAGACGACCAATCAGTATCTCAGGATCATTTTGAATCTATCAAGCCACGCCCTAGCAACAATTTAGAGCACCTTAGCAACAAGTCCCATAGACTTCTAATGAAAGACATCAAAGGGATATCTCCGGATAGAAGTGTCATAGAAACACAAGGGTGGTCTCGTTTCACTCGGGGCAGCAAACAGCCAATCATGAATCACCTCAACACTTCCTAGCCCCTCCCTAGCAACCATTGTCGAGCACCTTAGCAACCAAAATCCATAGAGGATATCTTCCATTCTGAATGTCACAGAGGCATGGGAGTTGGTTTATATCATTCATACTGACAAGCAGCCTTTGGAGATTAATGATTGGCAGCTGCCAAGCCACTCCCTAGCAACTAAACAGAGTACCCTAGCAACCATTTAGCAGTAACTATATCTCTGCACCAGAAAATCAGAGAAACTTCTGGGTTGATTTATTTCAATCAGGATGGCAAGGAGACTTCATTAGTATCACTAAGGTAACTGCCTAGCAACCAGATGGGGTTACCCTAGCAACCGAGTAACAAATCACATATCTCTGCATCAGAAAAGCGTAGAGACTTCCGGGTTGACTTATTTCAATCAGGATGGCAAGGACACTTGATTACTATCACTATGATTACTGCCTAGCAACCAGATGGGGTTACCCTAGCAACCGAGTAACAAATCACATATCTCTGCACCAGAAAATAGTACTGACTTCCGGGTTGATTTATTTCACTCAGGATGGCAAGGACACTTGATTACTATCACTATGGTAACTGCCTAGCAACCAGATGGGGTTACCCTAGCAACCGAGAAACAAATCACATATCTCGGCACCAGAAAAGAGTACAGACTTCCAGGTTGATTTATTTCAACCAGGATGGCAAGGACACTTCATTAGTATCAATATGGTAACTGCCTAGCAACCACATGGGTTTACCCTAGCAACCGAGTAACAAATCACATATCTCTGCATCAGAAAAGCGTAGATACTTCTGGGTTGACTTATTTCAATCAGGATGGCAAGGACACTTGATTACTATCACTATGGTAACTGCCTAGCAACCAGATGGGGTTACCCTAGCAACCGAGTAACAAATCACATATCTCTGCACCAGAAAATAGTACTGACTTCGGGTTGATTTATTTCACTCAGGATCGCAAGGACACTTGATTACTATCACTATGGTAACTGCCTAGCAACCAGATGGGGTTACCCTAGCAACCGAGAAACAAATCACATATCTCGGCACCAGAAAAGAGTACAGACTTCGGGTTGATTTATTTCAACCAGGATGGCAAGGACACTTCATTAGTATCAATATGGTAACTGCCTAGCAACCAGATGGGGTTACCCTAGCAACCGAGTAACAAATCACATATCTCTGCACCAGAAAACAGTAGTGACTTCCGGGTTGACTTATTTCACTCAGGATGGCAAGGAGACTTCATTAGTATCACTATGGTAACTGCCTAGCAACCATATGGGGTTACCCTAGCAACCGAGTAACAAATCACATATCTCTGCATCACAAAAACATAGAGACTTCGGGTTGACTTATTTCAATCAGGATGGCAAGGAGACTTCATTAGTATCACTATGGTAACTGCCTAGCAACCAGATGGGGTTACCCTACCAACCGACTAGCAAATCACATATCTCTGAATCACAATAACGTAGAGAGTTCCGGGTTGACTTATTTCAATCAGGATGGCAAGGAGACTTCATAAGTATCACTATGGTAACTGCCTAGCAACCATATGGGGTTACCCTAGCAACCGACTAACAAATAACATATCTCTGCATCACAAAAATGTAGAGACTTCCGGGTTGACTTATTTCACTCAGGATGGAAAGGAGCCATGTATTGTATTACCTTGGTAACTGCATAGCAACCACATGGGCTTACCCTAGCAACCGAGTAACAAATCACATATTTCTGCACCAGAAAATCATACAGACTTCTGGGTTGATTTATTCATGACCATAATTTTTGCTCTTTTCAAGTTATAACATGCTGTTTCATCGAGTTTTGCCACGGCAAGCACCACTCACATTTTCTTCAGGAAATGTACCTACCTAGTTAGTGGTGCTTGCAAAGCATCACTATTGTAATCTCACATACTTATTTTTATTTTTATTTTTATTTTTTATTATTATTCTATCTCCGTACAAAACTTCGGCACCTAACTCGTCCCACGACCGCTTAGCGTAGACCCACGAATGAGGTGTCAAATCGAACGGCCTATTGAGGACACGTGTGCTATGACTTTTATAAGCGTATCGGAGTACGGTAATTGCCCCAGGGGCAAAAAGCGCCGAAAAATCCCATAGACTTAACATTGCGACAAACTTTGACGCGTCACAGCTCCGAGCGAGGATTTCGCAGAAACGTGTGATTTGCCATATTTGAAGAGGCTGGCAGGCTCTGTAAGAGCATACCTCAAAATGGGGTAAAAGTTGCACCCCTGGGGGCAGGAGCTGCCCAAAAATGCCCCAATTGACTTACAATGGTGTAGGACGGCCCATGAAATGAAATGGCATTGGGATTTGTATTCAACATAGCTCTGGATCACAGTGTCATAGAGACAATGGGGCGGGCTCATTTTACTCAGACGACCAATCAGTATCTCAGGATCATTTTGAATCTATCAAGCCACGCCCTAGCAACAATTTAGAGCACCTTAGCAACAAGTCCCATAGACTTCTAATGAAAGACATCAAAGGGATATCTCCGGATAGAAGTGTCATAGAAACACAAGGGTGGTCTCGTTTCACTCGGGGCAGCAAACAGCCAATCATGAATCACCTCAACACTTCCTAGCCCCTCCCTAGCAACCATTGTCGAGCACCTTAGCAACCAAAATCCATAGAGGATATCTTCCATTCTGAATGTCACAGAGGCATGGGAGTTGGTTTATATCATTCATACTGACAAGCAGCCTTTGGAGATTAATGATTGGCAGCTGCCAAGCCACTCCCTAGCAACTAAACAGAGTACCCTAGCAACCATTTAGCAGTAACTATATCTCTGCACCAGAAAATCAGAGAAACTTCTGGGTTGATTTATTTCAATCAGGATGGCAAGGAGACTTCATTAGTATCACTAAGGTAACTGCCTAGCAACCAGATGGGGTTACCCTAGCAACCGAGTAACAAATCACATATCTCTGCATCAGAAAAGCGTAGAGACTTCCGGGTTGACTTATTTCAATCAGGATGGCAAGGACACTTGATTACTATCACTATGATTACTGCCTAGCAACCAGATGGGGTTACCCTAGCAACCGAGTAACAAATCACATATCTCTGCACCAGAAAATAGTACTGACTTCCGGGTTGATTTATTTCACTCAGGATGGCAAGGACACTTGATTACTATCACTATGGTAACTGCCTAGCAACCAGATGGGGTTACCCTAGCAACCGAGAAACAAATCACATATCTCGGCACCAGAAAAGAGTACAGACTTCCAGGTTGATTTATTTCAACCAGGATGGCAAGGACACTTCATTAGTATCAATATGGTAACTGCCTAGCAACCACATGGGTTTACCCTAGCAACCGAAAGTAACAAATCACATATCTCTGCATCAGAAAAACGTAGATACTTCTGGGTTGACTTATTTCAATCAGGATGGCAAGGACACTTGATTACTATCACTATGGTAACTGCCTAGCAACCAGATGGGGTTACCCTAGCAACCGAGTAACAAATCACATATCTCTGCACCAGAAAATAGTACTGACTTCCGGGTTGATTTATTTCACTCAGGATCGCAAGGACACTTGATTACTATCACTATGGTAACTGCCTAGCAACCAGATGGGGTTACCCTAGCAACCGAGAAACAAATCACATATCTCGGCACCAGAAAAGAGTACAGACTTCCGGGTTGATTTATTTCAACCAGGATGGCAAGGACACTTCATTAGTATCAATATGGTAACTGCCTAGCAACCAGATGGGGTTACCCTAGCAACCGAGTAACAAATCACATATCTCTGCACCAGAAAACAGTAGTGACTTCCGGGTTGACTTATTTCACTCAGGATGGCAAGGAGACTTCATTAGTATCACTATGGTAACTGCCTAGCAACCATATGGGGTTACCCTAGCAACCGAGTAACAAATCACATATCTCTGCATCACAAAAACATAGAGACTTCCGGGTTGACTTATTTCAATCAGGATGGCAAGGAGACTTCATTAGTATCACTATGGTAACTGCCTAGCAACCAGATGGGGTTACCCTAGCAACCGACTAGCAAATCACATATCTCTGAATCACAATAACGTAGAGAGTTCCGGTTGACTTATTTCAATCAGGATGGCAAGGAGACTTCATAAGTATCACTATGGTAACTGCCTAGCAACCATATGGGGTTACCCTAGCAACCGACTAACAAATAACATATCTCTGCATCACAAAAATGTAGAGACTTCCGGGTTGACTTATTTCACTCAGGATGGAAAGGAGCCATGTATTGTATTACCTTGGTAACTGCATAGCAACCACATGGGCTTACCCTAGCAACCGAGTAACAAATCACATATTTCTGCACCAGAAAATCATACAGACTTCTGGGTTGATTTATTCATGACCATAATTTTTGCTCTTTTCAAGTTATAACATGCTGTTTCACCGAGTTTTGCCACGGCAAGCACCACTCACATTTTCTTCAGGAAATGTACCTATCTAGTTAGTGGTGCTTGCAAAGCATCACTATTGTAATCTCACATACTTATTTTTATTTTTATTTTTATTTTTTATTATTATTCTATCTCCGTACAAAACTTCGGCACCTAACTCGTCCCGCGACCGCTTGGCGTAGACCCACGTAATGAGGTGTCAAATCGAACGACCTATTGAGGACACGTGTGCTATGACTTTTATAAGCTTATCGGGTACGGTAATTGCCCCAGGGGCAAAAAAGCGGCCGAAAAATCCCATAGACTTAACATTGCGACAAACTTTGACGCCACAGCTCCGAGCGAGGATTTCGCAGAAACGTGTGATTTGCCATATTTGAAGAGGCTGGCAGGCTCTGTAAGAGCATACCTCAAAATGGGGTAAAAGTTGCACCTCTGGGGGCAGGAGCTGCCCAAAAATGCCCCAATTGACTTACAATGGTGTAGGACGGCCCATGAAATGAAATGGCATTGGGATTTGTATTCAACATAGCTCTGGATCACAGTGTCATAGAGACAATGGGGCGGGCTCATTTTACTCAGACGACCAATCAGTATCTCAGGATCATTTTGAATCTATCAAGCCACGCCCTAGCAACAATTTAGAGCACCTTAGCAACAAGTCCCATAGACTTCTAATGAAAGACATCAAAGGGATATCTCCGGATAGAAGTGTCATAGAAACACAAGGGTGGTCTCGCTTTCACTCGGGCAGCAAACAGCCAATCATGAATCACCTCAACACTTCCTAGCCCCTCCCTAGCAACCATTGTCGAGCACCTTAGCAACCAAAATCCATAGAGGATATCTTCCATTCTGAATGTCACAGAGGCATGGGAGTTGGTTTATATCATTCATACTGACAAGCAGCCTTTGGAGATTAATGATTGGCAGCTGCCAAGCCACTCCCTAGCAACTAAACAGAGTACCCTAGCAACCATTTAGCAGTAACTATATCTCTGCACCAGAAAATCAGAGAAACTTCTGGGTTGATTTATTTCAATCAGGATGGCAAGGAGACTTCATTAGTATCACTAAGGTAACTGCCTAGCAACCAGATGGGGTTACCCTAGCAACCGAGTAACAAATCACATATCTCTGCATCAGAAAAACGTAGAGACTTCCGGGTTGACTTATTTCAATCAGGATGGCAAGGACACTTGATTACTATCACTATGATTACTGCCTAGCAACCAGATGGGGTTACCCTAGCAACCGAGTAACAAATCACATATCTCTGCACCAGAAAATAGTACTGACTTCCGGGTTGATTTATTTCACTCAGGATGGCAAGGACACTTGATTACTATCACTATGGTAACTGCCTAGCAACCAGATGGGGTTACCCTAGCAACCGAGAAACAAATCACATATCTCGGCACCAGAAAAGAGTACAGACTTCCAGGTTGATTTATTTCAACCAGGATGGCAAGGACACTTCATTAGTATCAATATGGTAACTGCCTAGCAACCACATGGGTTTACCCTAGCAACCGAGTAACAAATCACATATCTCTGCATCAGAAAAACGTAGATACTTCTGGGTTGACTTATTTCAATCAGGATGGCAAGGACACTTGATTACTATCACTATGGTAACTGCCTAGCAACCAGATGGGGTTACCCTAGCAACCGAGTAACAAATCACATATCTCTGCACCAGAAAATAGTACTGACTTCCGGGTTGATTTATTTCACTCAGGATGGCAAGGACACTTGATTACTATCACTATGGTAACTGCCTAGCAACCAGATGGGGTTACCCTAGCAACCGAGAAACAAATCACATATCTCGGCACCAGAAAAGAGTACAGACTTCCGGGTTGATTTATTTCAACCAGGATGGCAAGGACACTTCATTAGTATCAATATGGTAACTGCCTAGCAACCAGATGGGGTTACCCTAGCAACCCAGTAACAAATCACATATCTCTGCACCAGAAAACAGTAGTGACTTCCGGGTTGACTTATTTCACTCAGGATGGCAAGGAGACTTCATTAGTATCACTATGGTAACTGCCTAGCAACCATATGGGGTTACCCTAGCAACCGAGTAACAAATCACATATCTCTGCATCACAAAAACATAGAGACTTCCGGGTTGACTTATTTCAATCAGGATGGCAAGGAGACTTCATTAGTATCACTATGGTAACTGCCTAGCAACCAGATGGGGTTACCCTAGCAACCGACTAGCAAATCACATATCTCTGCATCACAATAACGTAGAGACTTCCGGGTTGACTTATTTCAATCAGGATGGCAAGGAGACTTCATAAGTATCACTATGGTAACTGCCTAGCAACCATATG
>NC_068288.1:2378680-2396680 GCF_025860055.1 Xyrauchen texanus | reverse complement strand
ACACATGCTAGCATCGCCTAGCGAAGTGCTAAACATGCTAAAAACGTGCTAGCATCATGCTAACACATGCTAGCATCACCTAGCGAAGTGCTAAAAAATGCTAAAAACGTGCTAGCATCATGCTAACACATGCTAGCATCACCTAGCGAAGTGCTAAAAAATGCTAAAAGCGTCTTAGCATCATGCTAACACATGCTAGCATCGCCTAGCGAAGTGCTAAAAAATGCTAAAAACGTGCTAGCATCATGCTAACACATGCTAGCATCGCCTAGCGAAGTGCTAAAAAATGCTAAACACGTGCTAGCATCATGCTAACACATGCTAGCATCGCCTAGCGAAGTGCTAAAAAATGCTAAAAATGTGCTAGCATCATGCTAACACATGCTAGCATCGCCTAGCGAAGTGCTAAAAAATGCTAAAAACGTGCTAGCATAATGCTAACACATGCTAGCATCGCCTAGCGAAGTGCTAAAACATGCTAGAAACGTGCTAGCATCACCTAGCGAAGTGCTAAAAAATGCTAAAAACGTGCTAGCATCTATCTGTCTGTCTATCTATGTATCTGAGGGTCAATATCTATCTATCTATCTATCTGAGGGTAAATATCTATCTCTCTATCTATCTATCTATCTATCTATCTATCTATCTATCTATCTATCTATCTGAGGGTAAATATCTATCTATCTGTATCTATCTATCTATCTGAGGGTAAATATCTATCTATCTATCTCTCTATCTATCTATCTATCTATCTGAGTGTCTATCTATCTATCTATCTATTTATCTATCTATCTATCTATTTATCTAGCAACTAAGTTAAACTTTAAACTACTTTACACTATAAACTACTTTAAACTTCAAACTACTTTAAACTATAAACTACTTTAAACTAATTTAAACTTCAAACTACTTAAATAACAAATCTTTAATCATGATGAGGAAAGCTGTTTGAACCTTTCCTTCATATTACTGTATCTAACACATCATTTTCCATATAAAAGAAAATAAAATCAAAAGAAAAGAAAATAAAACAATTTAGTGATATGGTTTTAGACCACTTAAAAACTTAAACTGAGAGCGAGAGGGAAAGAATTTGAGGGAGAGATTGCACTCCTACACTGTTGTTACAGTTATTCCTTTTTCCTTAGAAAATCACAATAACACATTTATGTAATTCTGCAACAGTGAGAATAGTGATAAATGTAATTTAATGAAATTATATAATCAAATATATTTTATTATATTATCTGCTTTCAACCTTTGCCATTGTAAATCATCTTCAAGAAAACTTCTAGAATTTCTACTTCTCTTATCCCTTCCCTCCTCGCGCAATAAAATTAATGCGCATTTGTATTCAGACCATTGAGAAATTTAAGTTTTCGTTTTAAATCAATAAACTTTCTTATGATTACTTTCTCCCTTTTCTTACTCTTTCTCAGTAGAAGGAATTTTCATTATGTCAAATAAACCAACATAAATCACCTTTTTAAATTAACAGAAAATAAATTGAAGATTTTAAACAAAATAAAATAGTAAAGTGGCACAATGGAAGTTCAGACATATATCTTGTGTTTTGCAATAATTGATCAGTAAAATACATTATGTCCTTTTAATTTCTTACAAGTCTCATTTTTTATATCCTAATGTTATCATCCTTTACTAATATTATTTTTCAGTCATTATGTTTTATACTTATCAGCATTTCATGATCAATTATTCAGTTAAATAGCAGAGACAGATGTCATTGTGCATAAATTGTATACCTCTAAAATTTTATTTTCATGGATGTAACTCAAAATAAAAATAGCTTACTAGAAATAGACACTTAATTAACTCCTTGCAGCACTGATTAATCTTTTTCTTTAAAGTGAGGGTAGTCTTTTGGAAAATTTAGGGGAGTAAACAATCCAATATGTAACTCTTATTTTGCCAACAAATTAGCAATTAGATGCTGGATTTAAATTTAGACCCTCAGAACAATTTAGACATGGATATTGCCCACATGGATGGCATTTGGAGAATCAAACATCCAATTAGTTATATATGACTGAAATCAACTTATCAAGAGAAATTTGAATCCACAATTGAAATGTCAATTCAGTAATGATTACCAGCATTCATGATAGTAGGAGAGACAATTATATAACAGCCCACATACTGTATTTCTCAGTCTTTTTCTTTTCTCCGGACTGTCTCCTGTAATATAAGCTTCTTCAATAAATCATCTGGCTCAGCAATCTGCAATGGTGAGAGACTGGTTCCAGAATGAGTTATTGAAATGACTTACACAATGCTGACAACAGAAAGAGTAAAACATAGTTAGCATCAATTTCACACAGAATAGACACATGAACATCAAGTTTTATTTATGATATTCAATTTAATTTTAATGTTTCTCTATGGGTTTCACCTAATACCAATCTCCAGTTTTTCCTTAGCATTATCAATATTTTTTCAATCAAATACACCACATATTGGGACTTATTTCAATTTTATCTGGCATGACTGGTCACAGAACAAACCCAAGAAAAAACTTGTCTGAGTAAATTTGAAACGTAGAGAACATGCAATGATTTAAATCATTCTTAAATTTATTTTCTTTAATTCTAGTCTCAGTGACAACTTTCAGTGTACCCATGATCAACCAATGCCTACACTGAATATATAAAAAATAAAATAAAAGAAAAATGTGTAATCTTAAAAGAATCTGCTATCTCTTTTTTCTAAATTCGGGGGCCCCTGTGTTTGACTAGAGACATTATGAGAGACACCGTGTTTAACCTCTCTGTTCATTATCAGGTCTCATTAATCACTCCAGTCAGACATTTTCTAGCACAAATAATAAACACTATCTGTCTTATTTTTGTTGGTTGATCAAGTTTACACCAATAAAGTTGCACAAACATATACATTGTTCTCCAGACATATTTAAACACATCAAAAATAAAACATATAATCCTGGGTAAATGTATATATATCAAGACATTATAGTGTAATTTAATATTGTTAAATATGTTATTCTCTCATATTGGACTAGACAGAACATAAAACAGACACATGAATGTGACATTTTCACATTTATGATTTACTTGTCATATTCCAATTTCAAAATGTTTCTTTTTAATTTCCCTTTCCCATTTTCTGTGGCTTTGATAACTACCGGTCTCACTACGAGAAGTACCATCCACATTCTATCTAAAGTATTTGGAGCTGACCTTTGGGAGCTGACCTTTGGGGTCACATAGGGAGGTATTTTTAAAAAGGAACCTGTCATTTTACCCTCCTCTGCATGCCTCAGCTTTTCTGGCCTGCCTCATATTTCTCAGTGAATTTTAAACTTTCTGGACATATTTCTTACTTTATTCTTTTTATTTTTCCTGTTCTTAGTTTTTACTCTTATCTTTTTATTTATTTATTTTATAACCGTTTAATCTAAATGTCTTTCTAAATCATTTTCCTTATCTTCTTCTAATATATGAATTATTATACCCCATTTTGAATACATTTCCTATATGTTTGTCAATTTACCTTTAGGATCAGTCTTCATCTAGATCTTAGTTTTTATTTCTCCACTGGTTCTTTCTTCATTTTTACTTGGCATATAAAAATTAGAAATTATTTTAGCACCCTTAATTTAGATAAGTCAATACACTTAGAGAATAAATGAATCTCTTGTTTTTTAAATGTATTTCCTTATACACTAATCTTCAACGGCAATATTTTGAAACAATTTTCCCAATTTCTTTCACCTTTACTTTTTAATACACAAAGTTCATTCAAGTCACTTTATTATTTATTTATTTCGCTTTCTCATTTGTTTGAGATTTTACACAGTGGACTTCTAGATTTTACTCTTTCCCCTGGAGTTTTACCTTATGTAATATAACAACACTTATCTTATATACAACCTTTGTTTAAATTCCAATTTCTTAGTTGACTTCAGTTTAATGTAATACACTGGACCCAAAGCTTTAATTCTTATTCTTATTATTTATTATTTTATTTTTCTCCTAGCTATTTTTTGATTTTTCAAACTGATTTTAATTACTTTACAGTTGTTTAATTTTTATTTCAATTTAAAAAATTTTATTGTTAAACTTTAAGCACAGATATCTCTTTTGACTTCACAAATTCTCTATATGAAGTTCACTTGTCTTCTGTGACTGACTAGTTCAGAGGTCTGGCATATTTTTCAGCTGCTAGTCTAAAAATAACCTCAGAAGCTAAGAGTTAACTTTCTGTCTATGCAGCAAAGCTAAGTCTCTCTATCTTGTTCACACACCCAACAATATCTCTTGAATGTATAGATTCTCTGTATGAAGTCAAATACATTTCTATGCTACAGTCTAGTTTAGGAGTTATGCTCTAGCCCATTCCAATCAACAGCTGCTAGACTAAGAACAGCCAAGACTAAATGTTTTCCAGCCAGTTGTGAGTTAACTTTTTGATTTCTTTTTCCTAATTTCGTTTACATCTATATTATCTCACTGTTTTTATTCATTTTGTTGTTGTTTGTTTATACTCTATTAAATGTATCTTTCTATGTATATGTCTTTATCATTGGTTTTATCTCCACTTTGCAATATTTAGAATATTTATTAGGTGCCTTCTCTGCCTGTAATTATCAGCTCTCTTCTGCCTCCATATATTGATGGAAGGTTGAAAATAGCCCAAATATATTTTCCCTGCTGTAAATTGCATATATACACCTTACCATTTATGCAGCACAGGCTGATATTTTGGAACATTTTTAGTTTTCTATATGTTATCAACGGAAATTTCCTTCCACAGTTTTATGAGACAGCTTTCATTTCCAACATTCATTCAACATATAAATGACACACTTTCATTATTGAACAACTTTACTCCATTCGCTTTGTCTCTTATTTATTTATTGGGCTCATATTACATCCACACAGTGTTCCTTTTATGGTCAACGACTATCACACATTCCGATTCCTCTACCGGACTTATATTTTTATTCAGTCATACTCTCTCGTATATGTTCAGTCTGAACACTCTTGAACCACATTATTCTTACACTACATACATTTTACACTTATTACAGACACAAGGCCTTTATAAACACCGAGCTGCAAAAAACTAAATTGCGCAATTATTAGTCCTATTTTCTTTGCTTATTTATATTTATTAATTAATTCCTACAGAGCGGTATCCATAAAGTAAATAAATAAATATTTCTTTGCCTATGCAGTCCTCTAATTATTATCCTGTAGCTTCAGTAGGCTACTATAAATTTCCTACAGAGCGGTATCCATAAAGTAAATAAATAAATATTTCTTTGCCTATGCAGTCCTCTAATTATTATCCTGTAGCTTCAGTAGGCTACTATAAATTTCCTACAGAGCGGTATCCACAAAGTAAATAAATAAATATTTCTTTGCCTATGCAGTCCTCTAATTATTATCCTGTAGCTTCGTAGGCTACTATAAATTTCCTACAGAGCGGTATCCATAAAGTAAATAAATAAATATTTCTTTGCCTATGCAGTCCTCTAATTATTATCCTGTAGCTTCAGTAGGCTACTATAAATATCCTACAGAGCGGTATCCATAAAGTAAATAAATAAATATTTCTTTGCCTATGCAGTCCTCTAATTATTATCCTGTAGCTTATCCTTAATTATACTATTATTACTTCTTAAACTTTATCCGCCATTATTTACTGCTATTGCACCTACACCCTTACCAGTAAATAAAAACAGATCATTGCATGCAATTATGTCTTCTGGAATCAAAACCCTTTATTCTTTTTGTCCTTTTTGGTTTAGAAGAGCTTTCTGAGCGTTCTTACCACCACAGGCAAACTGGTAAGTAACACAAACGCTTATAAGCAAAATATGCTTACCTCTTAATGGTGGCCACTGTGTTTGTGTTCGCCTTCCCAGCCAGCCCGCGATGTAACAACTCTGCTCTCTTCTGTCCCTGTTCGGGCTCCAATTCTTGTAGTCTTTCATGCCAATTTTGTGAAAAATCACTCAGCATCTTTGGGGTTTTGATTTCAGAAGAATAGACTTTATTATCACACAATAAAGCCGAGTTGCCTAGTTGTTGTCTGCAACAGAAAATCGTAGAGACTTCTGGGTTGATTTATTTCAATCAGGATGGCAAGAAGACTTGATAAGTATCACTATGGTAACTGCCTAGCAACCATATGGGGTTACCCTAGCAACCGAGTAACAAATCACATATCTCTGCAACAGAACAACATAAAGACTTCTGGCTTTGTTCATGGGACTCAGGGTAGCAAGGATCAATCAATCAATCAATCAATCAATCATCTATCTATCTATCTATCTGAGGGTCAATATCTATCTATCTATCTATCTGTCTCTCTGTCTGTCTGTTGTCTATCTATCTATCTGAGGGTCAATGTCTATCTATCTATCGATCTATCTATCTATCTGAGGGTAAATATCTATCTATCTATCTCTCTATCTATCTGAGTGTCTGTCTATCTATCTATCTATCTGAGGGTAAATATCTATCTATCTATCTCTCTATCTATCTGAGTGTCTGTCTGTCTATCTATCTATCTATCTATCTATCTATCTATCTATCTATCTATCTATCTATCTATCTAGCAACTAAGTTAAACTTTAAACTACTTTAAACTAATTTAAACTAAACTAATTTAAACTATAAACTACTTTAAACTATAAACTACTTTAAACTAATTTAAACTAATTTAAACTTCAAACTAATTTAAACTACAAACTAATTTATACTTCAAACTAATTTAAACTACAAACTAATTTAAACTATAAACTACTTTAAACTTTAAACTAATTTAAACTTCAAACTACTTTAAACTTCTTCAAACTTTCTGGCCCAAACTTTCACAAGCCAACTTAAAGTTTGTCTCGACGAACTTTTTTTTTAGTTATTATTATTCTTCTGAGACTAAAATTACCAAGACTAACTCCTCCTAGAGCTTTTAAGCTACAGGCACCAAACTCGGCACAGACCTTCAGACTAATCCCGAATAGTGTGCTATATCTTTTCTAACTGATCGGACTTACAGTTTTCCTAAAAATGACGATCAAACTCGGAAAAAACTCCCATTGACTTAACATTGCGGAATGTTCAGAAATTTAAATCCCAACTGACATTTTCACACACACAGACAAAAAGGGCCTGTCAGCCCTGCATCTCTCCCTCTCTCTCTCCCTCATTGCATAGGGTGACTGCCTAACAACCAGATTGGGTTACCCTAGCAACCGAGTAACAAATCACATATCTCTGCACCAGAAAATCAGAGAGACTTCTGGGTTGATTTATTTCAATCAGGATGGCAAGGAGACTTGATAAGTATCACTATGGTAACTGCCTAGCAACCACATGGGGTTACCTTAGCAACCGAGTAACAAATCACATATCTCTGCATCAGAAAAACGTAGAGACATCCGGATTGACTTATTTCAATCAGGATGGCAAGGACACTTCAATAGTATCACTAAGGTAACTGCCTAGCAACCAGATGGGGTTACCCTAGCAACCGAGTAACAAATCAAATATCTCTGCACCAGAAAATCATAGAGACTTCTGGGTTGATTTATTTCAATCAGGATGTCAATGAGACTTGATAAGTATCACTATGGTAACTGTCTAGCAACCACAGTGGGTTACCCTAGCAACCGAGTAACAAATCACATATCTCTGGACCAGAAAATCGTAGAGACTTCTGGGTTGGTTTATTTCAATCAGGATGTCAAGAACACTTGATAAGTATCACTATGGTGACTGCCTAACAACCAGATGGGGTTACCCTAGCAACCGAGTAACAAATCACATATCTCTGCAACAGAAAATCGTAGAGACTTCTGGGTTGATTTATTTCAATCAGGATGGCAAGAAGACTTGATAAGTATCACTATGGTAACTGCCTAGCAACCATATGGGGTTACCCTAGCAACCGAGTAACAAATCACATATCTCTGCAACAGAACAACATAAAGACTTCTGGCTTTGTTCATGGGACTCAGGGTAGCAAGGTCAATCAATCAATCAATCAATCAATCAATCAATCAATCATCTATCTATCTATCTATCTGAGGGTCAATATCTATCTATCTATCTATCTGTCTCTCTGTCTGTCTGTTGTCTATCTATCTATCGATCTATCTATCTATCTGAGGGTAAATATCTATCTATCTATCTCTCTATCTATCTGAGTGTCTGTCTATCTATCTATCTATCTGAGGGTAAATATCTATCTATCTATCTATCTCTCTATCTATCTGAGTGTCTGTCTATCTATCTATCTATCTATCTATCTATCTATCTATCTATCTATCTATCTATCTATCTAAACTTTAAACTACTTTAAACTAATTTAAACTAAACTAATTTAAACTAAACTAATTTAAACTATAAACTACTTTAAACTATAAACTACTTTAAACTAATTTAAACTAATTTAAACTTCAAACTAATTTAAACTACAAACTAATTTATACTTCAAACTAATTTAAACTACAAACTACTTTAAATTTTAAACTAATTTAAACTTCAAACTACTTTAAACTTCTTCAAACTTTCTGGTCCAAACTTTCACAAGCCAACTTAAAGTTTGTCTCGACAAACTTTTTTTTCTACTTATTATTAGTATTCTTCTGAGACTAAAATTACCAAGACTAACTCCTCCTAGAGCTTTTAAGCTACAGGCACCAAACTCGGCACAGACCTTCAGACTAATCCCGAATAGTGTGCTATATCTTTTCTAACTGATCGGACTTACGGTTTTCCTAAAAATGATGATCAAACTCGGAAAAAACTCCCATTGACTTAACATTGCGGAATGTTCAGAAATTCAAATTCCAACTGACATTTTCACACACACAGACAAAAAGGGCCTGTCAGCCCTGCATCTCTCCCTCTCTCTCTCCCTCAGAGGATTTCTTTTATCAAGCAGCCAAAAAGTAATGACCTAAAATCTTCCTAGCCACATGCTAAAACATGCTAAAAACGTGCTAGCATCTATCTGAGGGTCAATATCTATCTATCTATCTATCTATCTATCTATCTATCTATCTATCTATCTATCTGAGGGTAAATATCTATCTCTCTCTCTCTATCTATCTATATCTATCTCTCTATATATCTAAGGGTAAATATCTATCTATCTATCTATCTATCTATCTATCTATCTATCTATCTATCTATCTAGCAACTAAGTTAAACTTTTTTAACACTACACTGTAGAACTGGCTCATTAGAGTCATTCATTTGGGAATCAGACTACACTGGTCACACTGTATGTTTCACACTGTAGATTCAAAAGAACTGGCTCATTAGAGTCATTCATTTGGGAATCAGACTAAACTGGTCACACTGTATGTTTCACATTGTAGATTCAAAAGAACTGGCTCATTAGAGTCATTAATTTGGGAATCAGACTACACTGGTCACACTGTATGTTTCACACTGTAGATTCAAAAGAACTGGATTATTAGAGTCATTCATTTGGGAATCAGACTACACTGGTCACACTGTATGTTTCACACTGTAGATTCAAAAGAACCGGCTCATTAGAGTCATTAATTTGGGAATCAGACTACACTGGTCACACTGTATGTTTCACACTGTAGAGTCAAAAGAACCGGCTCATTAGAGTCATTAATTTGGGAACACACACAGACAAAAAGGGCCTGTCAGCCCTGCATCTCTCCCTCTCTCTCTCCCTCATTGCATAGGGATTTTGTATTGAACATAGCTCTGGATCACAGTGTCATAGAGACAAGGGGGCGGGCTCATTTTACTCAGACGACCAATCAGTCTCTCGGGATCATTGTGAAGCTATCAAGCCACGCCCTAGCAACAATTTAAAGCACCTTAGCAACAACTCCCATAGACTTCTAATGAAAGACATCAAAGGGATATCTCCGGATAGAAGTGTCAAAGAAACACAAGGGAGGTCTCGTTTGACTTGGGGCAGCAAACAGCCAATCATGAATCACCTCAACACTTCCTAGCCCCTCCCTAGCAACCATTGTCAAGCACCTTAACAACCAAAATCCATAGAGGGATATCTTCCATTCTGAATGTCACAGAGGCATGGGAGTTGGTTTATATCATTCATACTGACAAGCAGCGTTTGGAGTTTCATGATTGGCAGCTGTCAAGCCACTCCCTAGCAACTAAACAGAGTACCCTAGCAACCGTTTAGCAATAACTATATCTCTGCACCAGAAAATCAGAGAGACTTCTGGGTTCATTTATTTCAATCAGGATGGCAAGGAGACTTGATAAGTATCACTATGGTAACTGCCTAGCAACCACATTGGGTTACCCTAGCAACCGAGTAACAAATCACATATCTCTGGACCAGAAAATCGTAGAGACTTCTGGGTTGGTTTATTTCAATCAGGATGGCAAGGAGACTTGATAAGTATCACTATGGTAACTGCCTAGCAACCACATGGGGTTACCTTAGCAACCGAGTAACAAATCACATATCTCTGCATCAGAAAAACGTAGAGACTTCCGGATTGACTTATTTCAATCAGGATGGCAAAGAGACTTCATTAGTATCACTATGGTAACTGCCTAGCAACCAAGTAACAAATCACATATCTCTGCACCAGATAATCGTAGAGACTTCTGGGTTGATTTATTTCAATCAGGATGTCAAGGAGACTTGATAAATATCACTATGGTAACTGCCTAGCAACCACATTGGGTTACCCTAGCAACCGAGTAACAAATCACATATTTCTGCACCAGAAAATCATAGAGATTTTGGGTTGGTTTATTTCAATCAGGATGTCAAGAAGACATGATAAGTATCACTATGGTGACTGCCTAACAACCAGATGGGGTTACCCTAGCAACCGAGTAACAAATCACATATCTCTGCACCAGAAAATCAGAGAGACTTCTGGGTTGATTTATTTCAATCAGGATGGCAAGGAGACTTGATAAGTATCACTATGGTAACTGCCTAGCAACCACATGGGGTTACCTTAGCAACCGAGTAACAAATCACATATCTCTGCATCAGAAAAACGTAGAGACTTCCGGATTGACTTATTTCAATCAGGATGGCAAGGACACTTCATTAGTATCACTATGGTAACTGCCTAGCAACCAGATGGGGTTACCCTAGCAACCGAGTAACAAATCACATATCTATGCACCAGAAAATCATAGAGACTTCTGGGTTGATTTATTTCAATCAGGATGTCAAGGAGACTTGATAAGTATCACTATGGTAACTGCCTAGCAACCACATTGGGTTACCCTAGCAACCGAGTAACAAATCACATATCTCTGGACCAGAAAATCGTAGAGACTTCTGGGTTGGTTTATTTCAATCAGGATGTCAAGAACACTTGATAAGTATCACTATGGTAACTGCCTAGCAACCACATGGGGTTACCCTAGCAACCGAGTAACAAATCACATATCTCTGCAACAGAAAATCGTAGAGACTTCTGGGTTGATTTATTTCAATCAGGATGGCAAGAAGACTTGATAAGTATCACTATTGTAACTGCCTAGCAACCAGATGTGGTTACCCTAGCAACCGAGTAACAAATCCCATATCTCTGCAACAGAACAACATAAAGACTTCTGGCTTTGTTCATGGGACTCAGGGTAGCAAGGATCAATCAATCAATCAATCAATCATCTATCTATCTATCTGAGGGTCAATATCTATCTATCTATCTATCTATCTATCTGAGGGTAAATATCTATCTATCTATCTATCTCTCTATCTATCTGAGTGTCTGTCTATCTATCTATCTATCTATCTATCTGAGGGTAAATATCTATCTATCTATCTCTCTATCTATCTGAGTGTCTGTCTATCTATCTATCTATCTATCTATCTATCTATCTATCTATCTATCTATCTAGCAACTAAGTTAAACTTTAAACTACTTTAAACTAATTTAAACTAAACTAATTTAAACTAAACTAATTTAAACTATAAACTACTTTAAACTATAAACTACTTTAAACTTATTTAAACTAATTTAAACTTCAAACTAATTTAAACTACAAACTAATTTATACTTCAAACTAATTTAAACTACAAACTAATTTAAACTATAAACTACTTTAAACTTTAAACTAATTTAAACTTCAAACTACTTTAAACTTCTTCAAACTTTCTGGTCCAAACTTTCACAAGCCAACTTAAAGTTTGTCTCGACAAACTTTTTTTCTAGTTATTATTATTATTCTTCTGAGACTAAAATTACCAAGACTAACTCCTCCTAGATCTTTTAAGCTACAGGCACCAAACTCGGCACAGACCTTCAGACTAATCCCGAATAGTGTGCTATATCTTTTCTAACTGATTGGACTTACGGTTTTCCTAAAAATGATGATCAAACTCGGAAAAAACTCCCATTGACTTAACATTGCGGAATGTTCAGAAATTCAAATTCCAACTGACATTTTCACACACACAGACAAAAAGGGCCTGTCAGCCCTGCATCTCTCCTCTCTCTCTCCCTCAGAGGATTTCTTTTATCAAGCAGCCAAAAAGTAATGACCTAAAATCTTCCTAGCCACATGCTAAAACATGCTAAAAACGTGCTAGCATCTATCTGAGGGTCAATATCTATCTATCTATCTATCTATCTATCTATCTATCTATCTATCTATCTATCTATCTATCTATCTATCTATCTATCTGAGGGTAAATATCTATCTCTCTCTCTCTATCTATCTATATCTATCTCTCTATATATCTAAGGGTAAATATCTATCTATCTATCTGTGGAATAATTAATGCTTCTCAACAACTTCTCTGGTGATGTAATGTGGAATAATGAAGGCCTCTTTTATGTATCTCTTGTTGGGGGTAGCTACAGCTGCTCCCTGCTCTAAAGATGTTCTAAGGAATGTGTTTTTGTCTCACGTTTCGCACGTAGCTCAAACATGTATGTCACCCCCATATAAGGTAAAGAACTATTTCATTGGTGAGGGTCCAGTGGAATGTGGTTTTCTGGACCATAAAACAGAGTGTTGGGACAATAAACGTTGAAGAAGGATTTGATAGCATTGGTTCTCTGTGTCAGTTCTTTCTTCCCTCAGCTGAGCCGTATCGAGACGGGGATTGCAGATCACAAATAAATTAAATACATTGGATGACAAAATTATCTAACAGTTTGGGGGCTCGTCCGGGATCTCTCCAGACAGGTAAGACTGATTTAAGTATCAGGTATTCCTGTCTGATGAGAGATTGAATAAAATTGAATAAAACTTAGTTTAATTTGGCTCGATATTAACTCCGTTAATAACTCTGCTCGGGGGCCCCTTCAGAGGGATGAATTTGCCTTATTATAAATAGGAAGGAGGGTTTTTGTTCTATTATAAATAGGAAAAACCCCACGACCGTAGCAGCAGTTTTAAGGATATCCTTATTCTGGTATGAATAGGAAGAGGACGGTAATTGTCCTAAGGAAAAGATGGAGAGAATTTGATCTGCATTATTGATCTGCAGGAACCGTGTCGATCGGGAAATTGTTTGTATTATTATTATTATTATTATTATTAAAAGGGTGACATTATGGGACAGGAAATAAGCCGCCCGTTATCTAAGTAAAATCCAAATAATGGATGTTTTGAAATAAATAATATTATAATACTGAGCCATCAGCAATTTGGCTGGGTGGTCAGAGAAAGGAAAAAGGAGGAAAAAAAAGAAAAAACGTAGTTAGATCAATTCAGGAGTAAATCCAAAATCTATGGTTAAAAAAGGGTGAACGGACCCTCAGTGAGATTATAAATATATAGTAATAGTATATATAGAATCATACGATGAGTGGAAGAAAATAAAACTATTCTGGGACATAGGTCCTGAACAAAAAGAGACTAATTAAATGCATGCAGCGGTCTCTGTTTCAAAACAAGCCGCCTAAACATGATATTATAGTGAACAAAGCTTTAACCCCTAGCTTACCAAAGACACCATGCGCACTGTTGTATCACGATTTAACACAATATAAAGGGTAACTCATTCGCTGCAGCCGCGGACGTATTCGATTCAGATTCAAAGAAAAATACGAGCAAAGATACAACAGCTGCATTTCTTTAATCAAGTGCCCAAACGGATATAAAATCGTTTCAATAACATTGTCAGAGACGCTGAATAAATGCAAAGAATTACTATATAAAACCGCATACCTTTATCATCGAAACTGGCGCATCTAAAAGATCATTTACAGCGCATTGCTATGAGGGCTCTATTACAGGACGCACTCTGAACTCTGTGGGAATGAATGGCATTCCTGTAAAGTGTAATATGACACCAAAATTCCCCGTAACATCTCCAGATAACACAAACTTGTTTAAAATGCATGACTTGTCTGTAATCCGATGCATAAAATTGGGAAAAATAACTTTTGATTCTAACTAATTACAATTACTGTTTCCCTCAGTATATTTTCAGTCTGTGTAAACAGGACATTACGGAGAAGTTTGCAGCTCAACGTCTGACAACACTTCTGCTGCGAAACAGGAAATGCTCAACGTAGACCCAGCGCTATGGGCCGCCCACAAAGATGAGGCGGGCTTTATTGATGTAAGACCATATGTTGCCAAACTCTCTTTAACTTACCAGTATAGCAAACTGCAAACAGTATCCATTTTTCAAAGAAAAGAACAAGGCATTGGCCCAATAATATAGCAATGCCTGTCACAAGGTATTTTGAAACACATTCACTCATCACAAAAATCATCAATTAATCCTATGAAGAAAGCTAATAATACATGGAAATTAACACAAGATTTGAAAATTAATGACATTGTGACCAGTGGTGCCGGATGTGTGCACTACTATTAACTAAATTCCAGCAGACCACACTCATTTTATTATTAGTAATTTGTGTTAATTCAGTGTCAGTTATGCCAATTACACAGCCGCTGTTCACATTCACATATGGAGGCCATTAGTAACAGAATTTAGAGACTCGCCTGCTGTGTTCTCTGCTGTAGTACACGCTACTTTGAAGGACACCAAGCTGCCACCTGTCTATTGCAGTATGCTGACGATATCCTGCTTTCCGGCCCGGACATCATGTCATGCACAGCCACTTCAACTACAGTGTGCAATATATTAGTGAAGGCTGGCTTCAAGACATCAAAAGAAAAAATGCAATGGGTGAAACTGAACTTTCAATCTGGGTCATGAACTACAGAAAGGAACAATATGTCTCTCCACAGACAGAGTGAAGATGATTAATACCTTCCAACACCCTAAAACATAGACTCAAATGCAAAGCTTATTGGGCTTAGTAAACTATTGTCGAGCATGGGTGCCAAACTGCTCGGTATATGACAAAATCCTGAGAGAAGCAACACTCTCAAGGGCTGAGGAACCTATCAAATGGACTGCTGAAATGAACATTACTACCAAATCATGATGAACCCTTTCATCTGTACGTGCACGAGGCGACAGGCACAGCAGCAGCGATCCTCGCTCAGTCCCATGGCGGAACATATAGACCAGTGGCGTACTTGTCAAAAAATTTTAGAGGCAGTTGCCAAAACCTCCCTGCATGTTTGTGAGCAGTGACTGCTGAGGCGTTGATGGTACAACATGCAGAACGCATTGTACTCTCACATCCATTAGTTGTGCACACCTCTCACCAGATAGGAACAATCCTGCACAACATTACCACATGACAGCATAACATTGATCGGGGTATCAATTACTAACTAAAGGTGAATTTTCTGACGACACATATAATTGATTCAATCGCCTAAAACATGTACTTTATACAGAACCATTGGAACGTTGATGGGTCCTGTTTGGTTAAGCTGTAATGGAACTTCCAAATCGAATTATTGAAGATTATTCGCTCCCATATAAATCTACACAAGCTGCTGAGTTGTTTGCGTTGATCAGAGCATGCCATTTGGCTAAAGGTAAATCAATCGATATATACACAGACTCGAAGTATGCTGATGAGGTAGCAAAGTGGGCTGCAAGGGAAGTTGTGGTAAGCCCAGAGCTGAATCAAGCTGAAGAGACTTTTTCCATGATACAATTAATACTGGTAAAAGACATTAAATTGTTATAGGTAAATCCATCTGAATCTGACAACATTGGGCCTCAGATTAAGTGAAATCAAACTTATTGCATAAATGGGGTACAAAATGCAGTAAAATGTATGTCTTGTGTCTTAATGTGCGCACAGAACAACAGACACAAGCCTACGAAGCTACGACTCAATACCACACTCGAACTGCAATTCTAAACGGACAGAAGCTTTCCTGTGAGGTAAAATTATAAAATGGTGAAAATTTGGCAAAATAAATAATACAGAGATTCGGCTGACTGAGCTCAGAATGTCACCGTCCTCTGTTGTTAATCCCTGCATTTGAAATACTAATGGGTAAGCCTTTCCCGACCCCTTGGGGTCAAAGGCCGCGCTAGCTTTCTCTCCACAGGTGACACGGAGGTGGTGATTGCAGAATATCTGGATTCCCTCATTAAATATTAAATGGCATAAATGATGATATCTCTCTCCCTCTGCCTGCAGAAAGTTCTACTCATTTGTTCCGAATCAGCAGGTTCTGGTGAAGTGTCTGAAACCAACGAAGTTAGGTGAACCAAAGTGGGCCAATCTGTACTGCCGGTGACCAGAACGGGGGTGCTAACTGACCTTCAACCACAGTGGATCCACGCAAGCCGCGTGAAGCTTGCTCCAGAGGAGGGCCTTACTGATTCGAGGTGAACGGTGAAAGCACTGGAGGAGCTGAACACGCAGCGCCAGTGCCCAACCGGGAATCTGTGAATTAGGAGGACCTGAGGAGGGACCCGGAACAGTCAGCATGAAGACATTCCTACTGACACTTTGCATATGGCAGGTGTTCGTGCTTGCCTATGACCATTCAGTATCAACACAACAGCAAGGAGTCGCAAGTGTAATTCCAGTTCCTAGAAATAATGTATGATAGTTTATGTTTTATGGTAATGTTACAGGAAGAGGTTTCTGTTATGAAGGTACGGGTAAACACCCGGAAACGAAGGTACATAGAATGTGATGCCTCAAGTGACCCTGAAGTATATCTAGACAGTGTTGGACAGCCAAGATGGCTAAAGATGGAGGAGGAATATGTAAAATATTTGGTGACAAATGCTATACATACATCCTGGGTCACATTGATGATGATGGTGAATTCATGAAGGTATGAAAGGAAATGGATAAGTTGAATAAAGGATTAGCTGCTGATAACATCAGGGAAGATGGGGAAATTTTCAATGTGTTTGGGTGATTCGCACCCTGGATGTTTTCCATTATATCGACTGCCATATGCATTCTACTTATGTTATTATTTGGCCCATGTTTGCTACAATTACTAATGCAAAAGATGAATGTAATGATAAACAGGCATAATATCGCCATGCTGCATTATATGCGTGTACCTAACACTGAAGTTGGTTGAGAAGGCTATGTGATCCTTTCAGGATCAAAGTGGGCATTGTGGAATAATTAATGCTTCTCAACAACTTCTCTGGTGATGTAATGTGGAATAATGAAGGCCTCTTTTATGTATCTCTTGTTGGGGGTAGCTACAGCTGCTCCCTGCTCTAAAGATGTTCTAAGGAATGTGTTTTTGTCTCCCGTTTCGCACGTAGCTCAAACATGTATGTCACCCCCATATAAGGTAAAGAACTATTTCATTGGTGAGGGTCCAGTGGAATGTGGTTTTCTGGACCATAAAACAGAGTGTTGGGACAATAAACGTTGAAGAAGGATTTGATAGCATTGGTTCTCTGTGTCAGTTCTTTCTTCCCTCAGCTGAGCCGTATCGAGACGGGGATTGCAGATCAACAAATAAATTAAATACATTGGATGACAAAATTATCTAACATTCTATCTATCTATCTATCTATCTATCTATCTATCTATCTATCTATCTATCTATCTATCTATCTATCTAGCAACTAAGTTAAACTTTTTTAACACTACACTGTAGAACTGGCTCATTAGAGTCATTCATTTGGGAATCAGAC
>NC_068288.1:2359646-2378180 GCF_025860055.1 Xyrauchen texanus | reverse complement strand
CAGAGATATGTGATTTGTTACTAGGTTGCTAGGGTAACCCCATCTGGTTGCTAGGCAGTTACCATAGTGATAATAATCAAGTGTCTTTGCCATCCTGAGTGAAACAAATCAACCCAGAAGTCTGTACGATTTTCTGGTGAAGAAATATTTGATTTGTTACTCGGTTGCTAGGGTAAGCCCATGTGGTTGCTATGCAGTTACCAATGTAATACAATACATGGCTCCTTTCCATCCTGAGTGAAATAAGTCAACCCAGAAGTCTCTACTATTTTCTGGTGCAGAGATATGTGATTTGTTACTAGGTTGCTAGGGTAACCCCATCTGGTTGCTAGGCAGTTACCATAGTGATAATAATCAAGAATCTTTGCCATCCTGAGTGAAACAAATCAACCTAGAAGTCTGTACGATTTTCTGGTGAAGAAATATTTGATTTGTTACTCGGTTGCTAGGGTAAGCCCATGTGGTTGCTATGCAGTTACCAAGGTAATACAATACATGGCTCCTTTCCATCCTGAGTGAAATAAGTCAACCCAGAAATCTCTACTATTTTCTGGTGCAGAGATATGTGATTTGTTACTCGGATGCTAGGGCAACCCCATCTGTTTGCTAGGCAGTTACCATAGTGATACTAATGAAGTCTCCTTGCCATCCTGATTGAAATAAGTCAACCCAGAAATCTGTACTATTTTCTGGTGCAGAGATATGTGATTTGTTACTCGGTTGCTAGGGTAACCCCATCTGGTTGCTAGGCAGTTACCATAGTGATACTAATCAAGTGTCCTTGCCATCCTGAGTGAAACAAATCAACCCAGAAGTCTGTACTATTTTCTGGTGCAGAGATATGTGATTTGTTACTTGGTTGCTAGGGTAACCCCATCTGGTTGCTAGGCAGTTACCATAGTGATACTAATCAAGTGTCCTTGCCATCCTGAGTGAAATAAGTCAACCCGGAAGTCTCTACTAATTTCTGGTGCAAAGATATGTGATTTGTTACTCGGTTGCTAGGGTAACCCCATCTGGTTGCTAGGCAGTTACCATAGTGATACTAATCAAGTGTCCTTGCCATCCTGAGTGAAATAAGTCAACCCAAAAGTCTCTACTATTTTCTGGTGCAGAGTTATGTGATTTGTAACTCGGTTGCTAGGGTAACCCCATCTGGTTGCTAGGCAGTTACCATAGTGATAGTAATGGAGTCTCCTTGCCATCCTGATTGAAATAAGTCAACCCGGAAGTCTCTACTATTTTCTGGTGCAGAGATATGTGATTTGATACTCGGTTGCTAGGGTAACTCCATCTGGTTGCTAGGCAGTTACCATAGTGATACTAATCAAGTCTCCTTGCCATCCTGATTGAAATAAGTCAACCCGGAAGTCTCTACTATTTTCTGGGGCAGAGATATGTGATTTGTTACTCGGTTGCTAGGGTAACCCCATCTGGTTGCTAGGCAGTTACCATAGTGATAATAATGAAGTCTCCTTGCCATCCTGATTGAAATAAATCAACCCAGAAGTCTCTCTGATTTTCTGGTGCAGAGATATGTGATTTGTTACTCGGTTGCTAGGGTAACCCCATCTGGTTGCTAGGCAGTTACCATAGTGATACTAATCAAGTGTCCTTGCCATCCTGAGTGAAACAAATCAACCCAGAAGTCTGTACTATTTTCTGGTGCAGAGATATGTGATTTGTTACTTGGTTGCTAGGGTAACCCCATCTGGTTGCTAGGCAGTTACCATAGTGATACTAATCAAGTGTCCTTGCCATCCTGAGTGAAATAAGTCAACCCGGAAGTCTCTACTAATTTCTGGTGCAAAGATATGTGATTTGTTACTCGGTTGCTAGGGTAACCCCATCTGGTTGCTAGGCAGTTACCATAGTGATACTAATCAAGTGTCCTTGCCATCCTGAGTGAAATAAGTCAACCCAAAAGTCTCTACTATTTTCTGGTGCAGAGTTATGTGATTTGTAACTCGGTTGCTAGGGTAACCCCATCTGGTTGCTAGGCAGTTACCATAGTGATAGTAATGGAGTCTCCTTGCCATCCTGATTGAAATAAGTCAACTCGGAAGTCTCTACTATTTTCTGGTGCAGAGATATGTGATTTGTTACTCGGTTGCTAGGGTAACTCCATCTGGTTGCTAGGCAGTTACCATAGTGATACTAATCAAGTCTCCTTGCCATCCTGATTGAAATAAGTCAACCCGGAAGTCTCTACTATTTTCTGGGGCAGAGATATGTGATTTGTTACTCGGTTGCTAGGGTAACCCCATCTGGTTGCTAGGCAGTTACCATAGTGATACTAATGAAGTCTCCTTGCCATCCTGATTGAAATAAGTCAATCCGGAAGTCTCTACGTTTTTCTGATGTAGAGATATGTGATTTGTTACTTGGTTGCTAAGGTAGCCCCATGTGGTTGCTAGGCAGTTACCATAGTGATACTTATCAAGTCTCCTTGCCATCCTGATTGAAATAAATCAACCCAGAAGTCTCTGTTTTTCTGGTGCAGAGATATAGTTATTGATAAACGGTTCCTAGGGTACTCTGTTTAGTTGCTAGGGAGTGGCTTGACAGCTGCCAATCATGAAACTCCAAAGGCTGCTTGTCAGTATGAATGATATAAACCAACTCCCATGCCTCTGTGACATTCAGAATGGAAGATATCTCTCTATGGATTTTGGTTGTTAAGGTGCTCGACAATGGTTGCTAGGGAGGGGCTAGGAAGTGTTGAGGTGATTCATGATTGGCTGTTTGCTGCCCCGAGTCAAACGAGACCACCCTTGTGTTTCTATGACACTTCTATCCGGAGATATCCCTTTGATGTCTTTCATTAGAAGTCTATGGGAGTTGTTGCTAAGGTGCTTTAAATTGTTGCTAGGGCGTGGCTTGATAGCTTCACAATGATCCCGAGAGACTGATTGGTCGTCTGAGTAAAATGAGCCCGCCCCTTGTCTCTATGACACTGTGATCCAGAGCTATGTTCAATACAAAATCCAGGGCTGACAGGTCCTTTTTGTCTGTGTGTGTTCCCAAATTAATGACTCTAATGAGCCTGTTCTTTTGACTCTACAGTGTGAAACATACAGTGTGACCAGTGTAGTCTGATTCCCAAATTAATGACTCTAATGATCCAGTTCTTTTGACTCTACAATGTGAAACATACAGTGTGACCAGTGTAGTCTGATTCCCAAATTAATGACTCTAATGATCCAGTTCTTTTGACTCTACAATGTGAAACATACAGTGTGACCAGTGTAGTCTGATTCCCAAATTAATGACTCTAATGAGCCAGTTCTTTTGACTCTACAATGTGAAACATACAGTGTGACCAGTGTAGTCTGATTCCCAAATTAATGACTCTAATGAGCCAGTTCTTTTGAATCTACAATGTGAAACATACAGTGTGACCAGTTTAGTCTGATTCCCAAATGAATGACTCTAATGAGCCAGTTCTACACTGTAGTGTTAAAAAAGTTTAACTTAGTTGCTAGATAGATAGATAGATATTTACCCTTAGATATATAGAGAGATAGATATAGATAGATAGAGAGAGAGAGATAGATATTTACCCTCAGATAGATAGATAGATAGATAGATAGATAGATAGATAGATAGATAGATAGATATTGACCCTCAGATAGATGCTAGCACGCTTTTAGCATGTTTTAGCGTGTGGCTAGGAAGATTTTAGGTCATTACTTTTTGGCTGCTTGATAAAAGAAATCCTCTGAGGGAGAGAGAGAGGAGAGATGCAGGGCTGACAGGCCCTTTTTGTCTGTGTGTGTGAAAATGTCAGTTGGAATTTGAATTTCTGAACATTCCGCAATGTTAAGTCAATGGGAGTTTTTTCCGAGTTTGATCGTCATTTTAAGGAAAACCGTAAGTCCGATCAGTTAGAAAAGATATAGCAACTCGAGTCAGAACAGTTTGAGTGTCTGTGCCGAGTTTGGAGTATGTGGAGTTAAAGCTCTAGGAGGAGTTAGATATAGAAATTTCACCGCTAAGAAGAATAAGCGGAATAATAATAAGTTTAAGTAGGATTTCAGTAAGTTGGCTTTCACAAGCCAACTTAACTAGAAAAAGTTCGTCGAGACAAACTTTAAGTTGGCATGTGAAAGTTTGGACCAGAAAGTTTGAAGTAGTTTGAAGTTTAAATTAGTTTAAAGTAGATTATAGTTTAAAGTAGTTTATAGTTTAAAGTAGTTTTAAGTTTAAAGTAGTTTGAAGTTTAAAGTAGTTTATAGTTTAAATTAGTTTATAGTTTAAATTAGTTTGTAGTTTAAATTAGTTTAAAGTTTAAAGTAGTTTGTAGTTTAAAGTAGTTTAAAGTTTAACTTAGTTGCTAGATAGATAGACAGATAGATAGATAGAGAGAGATAGACACTCAGATATATAGATAGATAGATAGATAGATATTTACCCTCAGATAGATAGATAGATAGATAGATATTTATGCTCAGATAGAGAGAGAGATAGATATTTACCCTCAGATAGATAGATAGATAGATATTGACCCTCAAATAGATAGATAGATAGATAGATAGATAGATAGATAGATAGATAGATAGATAGATAGATAGATAGACAGATAGATAGATAGATATTGACCCTCAGATAGATAGATAGATAGATAGATAGACAGATAGATGCTAGCACGTTTTTAGCATTTTTTAGTACTCGCTAGGTGATGCTGGCATGTGTTAGCATGATGCTAGCACGTTTTTAGCATCTTTTAGCACTTCGCTTGGCGATGCTAGCATGTGTTAGCATGATGTTAGCACGTTTTTAGAATTTTTTAGCACTTCGCTAGGCGATGCTAGCATGTGTTAGCATGATGCTAGCATGTTTTTAGCCTGTTTTAGCACTCCGCTAGGCGATGCTAGCATGTGTTAGCATGATGCTAAGACGTTTTTAGCAATTTTTAGCACTTCGCTAGGCGATGCTAAGCATGTGTTAAGCATGATGCTAACGACGCTTTTAGCATGTTTTAACACTCGCTAGGCGATGCTAACATGTGTTAGCATGATGCTTAGCATGTTTTTAGCATGTTTTAGCTCTTCGCTAGGCGATGCTAAGCATGTGTTAAGCATGATGCTAAGACGCTTTTAGCAATTTTTAGCACTTCGCTAGGCGATGCTAAGCATGTGTTAGCATGATGCTTAGCACATTTTTAGCAATTTTAAGCACTCGCTAGGCGATGCTAAGCATGTGTTAACATGATGCTAAGACGCTTTTAGCATGTTTTAAGCACTTCGCTAGGCGATGCTAAGCATGTGTTAAGCATGATGCTTAAGACGCTTTTAGCATGTTTTAAGACTTCGCTAGGCGATGCTAAGCATGTGTTAGCATGATGCTGCAGACGCTTTTAGCATGTTTTAGCACTTTGCTTGGCGATGCTAAGCATGTGTTAGCATGATGCTAATGACGCTTTTAGCATGTTTTAAGCACTTCGCTAGGCGATGCTAAGCATGTGTTAGCATGATGCTTAGCACGCTTTTAGCATGTTTTAGCGACTTCGCTAGGCGATGCTAGCATGTGTTAGCATGATGCTAGACGCTTTTAGCATGTTTTAGCACTTTGCTTGGCGATGCTAAGCATGTGTTAAGCATGATGCTAATGACGCTTTTAGCATGTTTTAGCACTTCGCTAGGCGATGCTAGCATGTGTTAGCATGATGCTTAGCACGTTTTTAGCATGTTTTAGCACTTCGCTAGGCGATGCTAAGCATGTGTTAGCATGATGCTTAGACGCTTTTAGCATGTTTTAGCACTTCGCTAGGCGATGCTTAGCATGTGTTAAGCATGATGCTATGACGCTTTTAGCATGTTTTAGCACTTCGCTAGGCGATGCTAAGCATGTGTTAGCATGATGCTTAGCACGCTTTTAGCATGTTTTAGCACTTCGCTAGGCGATGCTAGCATGTGTTAGCATGATGCTAGCACGTTTTTAGCATGTTTTAGCACTTCGCTAGGCGATGAAAGCATGTGTTAGCATGATGCTAGCACGTTTTTAGCATGTTTTAGCACTTCGCTAGGCGATGCTAGCATGTTTTAGCATGATGCTAGCACGTTTTTAGCATTTTTTAGCACTTCGCTAGGCGATGCTAGCATGTGTTAGCATGATGCTAGCACGTTTTTAGCATGTGGCTATGAAGATTTTAGGTCATTACTTTTTGGCTGCTTGATAAAAGAAATCCTCTGAGGGAGAGAGAGAGGGAGAGATGCAGGGCTGACAGGCCCTTTTTGTCTGTGTGTGTGAAAATGTCAGTTGGGATTTAAATTTCTGAACATTCCGCAATGTTAAGTCAATGGGAGTTTTTTCCGAGTTTGATCGTCATTTTTAGGAAAACCGTAAGTCCGATCAGTTAGAAAAGATATAGCACACTATTCGGGATTAGTCTGAAGGTCTGTGCCGAGTTTGGTGCCTGTAGCTTAAAAGCTCTAGGAGGAGTTAGATATAGAAATTTCTGAGTAAGAAGAATAATAATAACTAGATGGGTACATTTCCTGAAGAAAATGTGAGTGGTGCTTGCCGTGGCAAAACTCGTCAAATAGCCTGCTTGAAAAGAACAGAAATTGTGGTCATAAATAAATCAACCCAGAAGTCTGTGTAATGTTCTGGTGCAGAAATATGTGATTTGTTAGTAGGTTGCTAGGGTAACCCCATGTGGTTGCTAGGCAGTTACCATAGTGATACTAATCAAGTGTCCTTGCCATCCTGATTGAAATAAGTCAAACCGGAAGTCTGTATGTTTTTGTGATGCAGAGATATGTGATTTGTTACTCTGTTGCTAGGGTAAGCCCATCTGGTTGCTAGGCAGTTACCATAGTGATACTAATGAAGTCTCCTTTCCATCCTGATTGAAATAAGTCAACCCGGAAGTCTCTACGTTTTTCTGATGCAGAGATATGTGATTTGATACTCGGTTGCTAGGGTAACCCCATCTGGTTGCTAGGCAGTTACCATAGTGATACTAATCAAGTGTCCTTGCCATCCTGATTGAAATAAATCAACCCCGAAGTCTCTCTGATTTTGTGGTGCAGAGATAGTTACTGCTAAACGGTTGCTAGGGTACTCTGTTTAGTTGCTAGGGAGTGGCTTGGCAGCTGCCAATCATGAATCTCCAAAGGCTGCTTGTCAGTATGAATGATATAAACCAACTCCCATGCCTCTGTGACATTCAGAATGGAAGATATCCCTCTATGGATTTTGGTTGTTAAGGTGCTCGACAATGGTTGCTAGGGAGGGGCTAGGAAGTGTTGATTTGATGCATGATTGGCTGTTTGCTGTCCCGAGTAAAACGAGACCACCCTTGTGTTTCTATGACACTTCTATCCGGAGATATCCCTTTGATGTGTTTCAATAGAAGTCTATGGGACTTGTTGCTAAGGTGCTCTTAATGGTTGCTAGGGCGTGGCTTGATAGCTTCACAATGATCCTGAGAGACTGATTGGTCGTCTGAGTAAAATGAGCCCACCCCTCGTCTCTATGACACTGTGATCCAGAGCTATGTTCAATACAAATCCCTATGCCTTTTCATTTCAGGGGCCGTCCTACACCATTATAAGTCAATTGGGGCATTTTTGGGCAGCTCCTGCCCCCCAGGGGTGCAGCTTTTACCCCATATTGAGGTATGCTCTTACAGAGCCTGCCAGCCTCTTCAAATGTGGCAAATCACACGTTTCTACGAAATCCTCGCTTGGAGCTGTGACGCGTCAAAGTTTGTCTCAATGTTAAGTCTATGGGATTTTTCGGCTGCTTTTTTGCCCCTGGGGCAAGTACCGTACCCCGATCGCTTATAAAAGTCATAGCACATGTGTCCTCAATAGGTCGTTCGATTTGACACCTCATTCGTGGGTGTACGCCAAACGGTGCGGGACGAGTTAGGTGCCGAAGTTTTGTTAAGAGATATAAAAAATAAGAAAAATAAAAATAATAAAAATAACTAGATAGGTACATTTCCTGAAGAAAATGTGAGTGGTGCTTGCCGTGGCAAAACTCGTCAAACAGCATGTTGTAACTTGTAAAGAAAAAAAATTATGGTCATAAATAAATCAGGCCAGAAGTCTGTACGATTTTCTGGTGCAGAAATATGTGATTTTTTACTTGGTTGCTAGGGTAAGCCCATGTGGTTGCTATGCAGTTACCAAGGTAATACAATACATGGCTCCTTTCCATCCTGAGTGAAATAAGTCAACCCGGAAGTCTGTAGTGTTTTCTGGTGCAGAGATATGTGATTTGTTACTCGGTTGCTAGGGTAACCCCATCTGGTTGCTAGGCATTTACCATATTGATACTAATGAAGTGTCCTTGCCATCCTGGTTGAAATAAATCAACGCGGAAGTCTGTACTCTTTTGTGGTGCCGAGATATGTGATTTGTTTCTCGGTTGCTAGGGTAACCCCATCTGGTTGCTAGGCAGTTACCATAGTGATAGTAATCAAGTGTCCTTGCGATCCTGAGTGAAATAAATCAACCCGGAAGTCTGTACTCTTTTCTGGTGCCGAGATATGTGATTTGTTTCTCGGTTGCTAGGGTAACCCCATCTGGTTGCTAGGCAGTTACCATAGTGATAGTAATGAAGTGTCCTTGCGATCCTGAGTGAAGTAAATCAACCCGGAAGTCAGTACTATTTTCTGGTGCCGAGATATGTGATTTGTTACTCGGTTGCTAGGGTAACCCCATCTGGTTGCTAGGCAGTTACCATAGTGATAGTAATCAAGTGTCCTTGCCATCCTGATTGAAATAAGTCAACCCAGAAGTATGTACGTTTTTCTGATGCAGAGATATGTGATTTGTTACTCGGTTGCTAGGGTAACCCCATGTGGTTGCTAGGCAGTTACCATATTGATACTAATGAAGTGTCCTTGCCATCCTGGTTGAAATAAATCAACCTGGAAGTCTGTACTGTTTTCTGGTGCCGAGTTATGTGTTTTGTTTCTCGGTTGCTAGGGTAACCCCATCTGGTTGCTAGGCAGTTACCATAGTGATAGTAATGAAGTGTCCTTGCCATCCTGAGTGAAATAAATCAACCCGGAAGTCAGTACTATTTTCTGGTGCAGAGATATGTGATTTGTTACTCGGTTGCTAGGGTAACCCCATCTGGTTGCTAGGCAGTAATCATAGTGATACTAATCAAGTGTCCTTGCCATCCTGATTGAAATAAGTCAACCCGGAAGTCTCTACGTTTTTCTGATGCAGAGATATGTGATTTGTTACTCGGTTGCTAGGGTAAGCTCATGTGGTTGCTAGGCAGTTACCATAGTGATACTAATGAAGTGTCCTTGCCATCCTGATTGAAATAAGTCAACCCGGAAGTCTCTACGCTTTTCTGATGCAGAGATATGTGATTTGTTACTCGGTTGCTAGGGTAACCCCATCTGGTTGCTAGGCAGTTAACATAGTGATACTTATCAAGTCTCCTTGCCATCCTGATTGAAATAAGTCAACCCGGAAGTCTCTATGTTTTTGTGATGCAGAGATATGTGATTTGTTACTCGGTTGCTAGGGTAAGCCCATCTGGTTGCTAGGCAGATACCATAGTGATACTAATCAAGTGTCCTTGCCATCCTGATTGAAATAAGTCAACCCGGAAGTCTCTACGTTTTTCTGATGCAGAGATATGTGATTTGTTACTCGGTTGCTAGGGTAACCCCATCTGGTTGCTAGGCAGTTAAAATAGTGATACTTATCAAGTCTCCTTGCCATCCTGATTGAAATAAATCAACCCAGAAGTCTTTCTGATTTTCTGGTGCAGAGATATAGTTACTGCTAAACGGTTGCTAGTGTACTCTGTTTAGTTGCTAGGGAGTGGCTTGGCAGCTGCCAATCATGAATCTCCAAAGGCTGCTTGTCAGTATGAATGATAGAAACCAACTCCCATGCCTCTGTGACATTCAGAATAGAAGATATCCCTCTATGGATTTTTGTTGTTAAGGTTCTCAACAATGGTTGCTAGGGAGGGGCTAGGAAGTGTTGAGGTGATGCATGATTGGCTGTTTGCTGTCCCGAGTCAAACGAGACCACCCTTGTGTTTCTATGACACTTCTATCCGGAGATATCCCTTTGATCTGTTTCAATAGAAGTCTATGGGACTTGTTGCTAAGGTGCTCTTAATGGTTGCTAGGGCGTGGCTTGATAGCCTCACAATGATCCTGAGAGACCGATTGGTCGTCTGAGTAAAATGAGGCCACCCCCTCGTCTCTATGACACTGTGATCCAGAGATATGTTCAATACAAATCCCTATGCCTTTTCATTTCATGGGCCGTCCTACACCATTATAAGTCAATTGGGGCATTTTTGGGCAGCTCCTGCCCCCCAGGGGTGCAACTTTTACCCCATATTGAGGTATGCTTTTACAGAGCCTGCCAGCCTCTTCAAATGTGGCAAATCACACGTTTCTACGAAATCCTCGCTTGGAGCTGTGACGCGTCAAAGTTTGTCTCAATGTTAAGTCTATGGGATTTTTCGGCCGCTTTTTTGCCCCTGGGGCAAATACCGTACCCCCGATCGCTTATAAAAGTCATAGCACACGTGTCCTCAATAGGCCGTTCGATTTGACACCTCATTCGTGGGTCTACGCCAAACGGTGCGGGACGAGTTAGGTGCCGAAGTTTTGTTAAGAGATATAAAAATAAAAATAAAAATAAAAATAATAAGTATGTGAGATTACAATAGTGATGCTTTGCAAGCACCACTAATAAGTATGTGAGATTACAATAGTGATGCTTTGCAAGCACCACTAATAATAATAAGTTTAAATAGGATTTCAGTAAGTTGGCTTTCACAAGCCAACTTAATAATAATAACTAGAAAAAGTTCGTCGAGACAAACTTTAAGTTGGCTTGTGAAAGTTTGGACCAGAAAGTTTGAAGTTTAAAGTAGTTTGAAGTTTAAATTAGTTTATAGTTTAAATTAGTTTAAAGTTTAAATTAGTCTAAAGTTTAAATTAGTTTGAATTTTAAAGTAGTTTGAAGTTTAAAGTAGTTTATAGTTTAAATTAGTTTAAAGTTTAAATTAGTCTAAAGTTTAAATTAGTTTGAATTTTAAAGTAGTTTGAAGTTTAAAGTAGTTTATAGTTTAAATTAGTTTAAAGTTTAAATTAGTCTAAAGTTTAAATTAGTTTGAATTTTAAAGTAGTTTGAAGTTTAAATTAGTTTATAGTTTAAATTAGTTTAAAGTTTAAATTAGTCTAAAGTTTAAATGAGTTTAAAGTTTAAATTAGTTTAAAGTTTAAAGTAGTTTGTAGTTTAAAGTAGTTAAAAGTTTAACTTAGTTGCTAGATAGATAGATAGATAGATAGATAGATAGATAGATAGATAGATAGATAGATAGATAGATAGATAGATAGATAGATAGACAGACACTCAGATAGATAGATAGAGAGATAGATAGATATTTACCCTCAGATAGATAGATAGATATAGATAGATAGATATTTACCCTCAGATAGATAGATAGATAGATAGATATTGACCCTCAAATAGATAGATAGATAGATAGATAGATAGATAGATATTGACCCTCAAATAGATAGATAGATAGATATTGACCCTCAGATAGATATATAGATAGACAGACAGACAGATAGATGCTAGCACGTTTTTAGCATTTTTTAGTACTTCGCTAGGTGATGCTAGCATGTGTTAGCATGATGCTATCACGTTTTTAGCATGATTTAACACTTCGCTAGGAAATGCTAACATGTGTTAGCATGATGCTACGTTGTTTTTAGCATGTTTTGGCACTCTGCTAGGCGATGCTAACATGTGTTAGCATGATGCTAGCACATTTTTAGCACGTTTTAACACTTCGCTAGGCGATGCTAGCATGTGTTAGCATGATGCTAGCACGTTTTTAGCATTTTTTAGCACTTCGCTAGGCGATGCTAACATGATGCTAACATGTTTTTAGCATGTTTTAGCACTTCGCTAGGCGATGCTAGCATGTGTTAGGATGATGCTAGCACGTTTTTAGCATTTTTTAAGCACTTCGCTAGGCGATGCTAAGCATGCGTTAGCATGTTGCTAAGACGCTTTTAAGCATGTTTTAAAGACTTCGCTAGGCGATGCTAAGCATGTGTTAAGCATGATGCTAGCGACGCTTTTAGCATGTTTTAAGCACTTCGCTAGGCGATGCTAAGCATGTGTTAAGCATGATGTTAAGACGCTTTTAGCATGTTTTAAGACTTCGCTAGGCGATGCTAAGCATGTGTTAACATGATGCTAAGACGCTTTTAGCATTTTTTAGCACTTCGCTAGGCGATGCTAAGCATGTGTTAAGCATGATGCTATGACGCTTTTAAGCATGTTTTAACACTTCGCTAGGCGATGCTAGAAATGTGTTAGCATGATGCTAAGCATGTTTTTAGCATTTTTAGCACTTCGCTAGGCGATGCTAAGCACATTTTTAAGCATGTTTTAACACTTCGCTAGGCGATGCCAGCATGTGTTAAGCATGATGCTAAGACGCTTTTAGCATGTTTTAAGCACTCGCTAGGCGATGCTAGCATGTGTTAACATGATGCTAAGCATGTTTTTAGCATTTTTAAGCACTTCGCTAGGCGATGCTAAGCACGCTTTTAGCATGTTTTAGCCCTTCGCTAGGCGATGCTAGCTTGTGTTAAGCATGATGCTAAGCACGCTTTTAGCATGTTTTAGCACTTCGCTAGGCGATTTTAGCATGATGCTAAGCACTTTTTAGCATTTTTAGAACTTCGCTAGGCGATGCTAAGCATGTGTTAACATGATGCTAAGCATGTTTTTAGCATTTTTAGCACTTTGCTAGGCGATGCTAGCATGTGTTAGCATGATGCTAGCACATTTTTAGCATGTTTTAAGCACTCGCTAGTCAATGCTAGCATGTGTTAAGCATGATGCTAGCATGTTTTTAGCATGTTTTAGCGTGTGGCTAGGAAGATTTTAGGTCATTACTTTTTGGCTGCTTGATAAAAGAAATCCTCTGAGGGAGAGAGAGAGGGAGAGATGCAGGGCTGACAGGCCCTTTTTGTGTGTGTGTGTGAAAATGTCAGTTGGAATTTGAATTTCTGAACATTCCGCAATGTTAAGTCAATGGGAGTTTTTTCTGAGTTTGATCGTCATTTTTAGGAAAACCGTAAGTCCGATCAGTTAGAAAAAATATAGCACACTATTCGGGATTAGTCTGAAAGTCTGTGCCGAGTTTGGTGCCTGTAGCTTAAAAGCTCTAGGAGGAGTAGCGTATAGAAATTTCTGAGTAAGAAGAATAATAATAATAACTAGAAAAAGTTCATCGAGACAAACTTTAAGTTGGCTTGTGAAAGTTTGGACCAGAAAGTTTGAAGAAGTTTAAAGCAGTTTGAAGTTTAAAGTAGTTTGAAGTTTAAAGTAGTTTGAAGTTTAAAGTAGTTTGTAGTTTAAATTAGTTTAAAGTTTAAAGTAGTTTGTAGTTTAAACGAGTTTAAAGTTTAAAGTAGTTTGAAGTTTAAAGTAGTTTATAGTTTAAACGAGTTTAAAGTTTAAATTAGTTTGTAGTTTAAATTAGTTTAAAGTTTAAAGTAGTTTGTAGTTTAAAGTAGTTTAAAGTTTAACTTAGTTGCTAGATAGACAGATAGATAGATAGACACTCAGATAGATAGTTAGATAGAGAGATAGATAGATAGATAGATATTTACCCTCAGATAGATAGATAGATATAGATAGATAGATATTTACCCTCAGATAGATAGATAAATAGATAGAGAGAGAGAGATAGATATTTACCCTCAGATAGATAGATAGATATATAATGACCCTCAGATAGATAGATAGATAGATAGATAGACAGACAGATAGATGCTAGCACGTTTTTAGAATTTTTTAGCACTTCGCTAGGCGATGCTAGCACGTTTTTAGCATTTTTTAGCACTTCGCTAGGCGATGCTAGCATGTGTTAGCATGATGCTAACACGCTTTTAGCATGCTTTAAGCACTCGCTGGCGATGCTAAGCATGTGTTAGCATGATGCTAGCACATTTTTAGCATGATTTAAGCACTTCGCTAGGCGATGCTAGCATGTGTTAGCATGATGCTACAGACGCTTTTGCATTTTTAAGCACTTCGCTAGGCGATGCTAAGCATGTGTTAAGCATGATGCTAGACGCTTTTAGCATTTTTTAGCACTCGCTAGGCGATGCTAAGCATGTGTTAAGCATGATGCTAGCAAGTTTTTAGCATTTTTAACACTTCGCTAGGCGATGCTAGCATGTGTTAAGCATGATGCTAAGACGCTTTTAGCATTTTTTAGCACTTCGCTAGGCGATGCTAAGCATGTGTTAAGCATGATGCTAACGACGTTTTTAGCATGTTTTAACACTTGGCTAGGCGATGCTAACATGTGTTAGCATGATGCTATTAAGTTTTTAGCATGTTTTAAGCACTTTGCTAGGCGATGCTAGCATGTGTTAAGCATGATGCTATGACGCTTTTACCATGTTTTAAGCACTTCGCTAGGCGATGCTAAGCATGTGTTAAGCATGATGCTAAGACGCTTTTAGCATGTTTTAAGCACTTTGCTAGGCGATGTTAGCATGTGTTAAGCATGATGCTAAGACGCTTTTAGCATGTTTTAGCACTTCGCTAGGTGATGCTAGCATGTGTTAGCATGATGCTAAGACGCTTTTAGCATGTTTTAGCACTTCGCTAGGCGATGTTAGCATGTGTTAGCATGATGCTAGCACGTTTTTAGCATTTTTTAGCACTTCGCTAGGCGATGCGTATAGAAATTTCTGAGTAAGAAGAATAATAATAATAATAATAAGTTTAAATAGGATTTCAGTAAGTTGGCTTTCACAAGCCAACTTAACTAGAAAAAAAAGTTCGTCGAGACAAACTTTAAGTTGGCTTGTGAAAGTTTGGACCAGAAAGTTTGAAGAAGTTTAAAGTAGTTTGAAGTTTAAATTAGTTTAAAGTTTAAAGTAGTTTATAGTTTAAATTAGTTTGTAGTTTAAATTAGTTTGAAGTATAAATTAGTTTGTAGTTTAAATTAGTTTGAAGTTTAAATTAGCTTAAATTAGTTTAAAGTAGTTTATAGTTTAAATTAGTTTAAATTAGTTGAAAGTAGTTTAAAATTTAACTTAGTTGCTAGATAGACAGATAGATAGATAGATAGATAGATAGATAGATAGATAGATAGACAGACACTCAGATAGATAGAGAGATAGATAGATAGATATTTACCCTCAGATAGATAGATAGATCGATAGATAGATAGACATTGACCCTCAGATAGATAGATAGACAACAGACAGACAGAGAGACAGATAGATAGATAGATAGATATTGACTCTCAGATAGATAGATAGATAGATAGATAGACAGATAGACAGATAGATAGATAGATAGATAGATAGATAGATAGATAGATAGATAGATAGATAGATGGATTGATTGATTGATCCTTGCTACCCTGAGTACCATGAACAAAGCCAGAAGTCTTTATGTTGTTCTGTTGCAGAGATATGTGATTTGTTACTCGGTTGCTAGGGTAACCCCATATGGTTGCTAGGCAGTTACCATAGTGATACTTATCAAGTCTTCTTGCCATCCTGATTGAAATAAATCAACCCAGATGTCTCTACGATTTTCTGTTGCAGAGATATGTGATTTGTTACTCGGTTGCTAGGGTAACCCCATCTGGTTGTTAGGCAGTCACCATAGTGATACTTATCAAGTGTTCTTGACATCCTGATTGAAATAAACCAACCCAGAAGTCTCTACGATTTTCTGATCCAGAGATATGTGATTTGTTACTCGGTTGCTAGGGTAACCCAATGTGGTTGCTAGACAGTTACCATAGTGATACTTATCAAGTCTCATTGACATCCTGATTGAAAGAAATCAACCCAGAAGTCTCTATGATTTTCTGTTGCAGAGATATTTGATTTGTTACTCGGTTGCTAGGGTAACCCCATCTGGTTGCTAGGCAGTTACCTTAGTGATACTAATGAAGTGTCCTTGCCATCCTGATTGAAATAAGTCAATCCGGAAGTCTCTACGTTTTTCTGATGCAGAGATATGTGATTTGTTACTCGGTTGCTAAGGTAACCCCATGTGGTTGCTAGGCAGTTACCATAGTGATACTTATCAAGTCTCCTTGCCATCCTGATTGAAATAAACCAACCCAGAAGTCTCTACGATTTTCTGGTCCAGAGATATGTGATTTGTTACTCGGTTGCTAGGGTAACCCAATGTGGTTGCTAGACAGTTACCATAGTGATACTTGTCAAGTCTCCTTGACATCCTGATTGAAATAAATCAACCCAGAAGTCTCTACGATTATCTGGTGCAGAGATATGTGATTTGTTACTCGGTTGCTAGGGTAACCCCATCTGGTTGCTAGGCAGTTACCATAGTGATACTAATGAAGTCTCCTTGCCATCCTGATTGAAATAAGTCAATCCGGAAGTCTCTAAGTTTTTCTGATGCAGAGATATGTGATTTGTTACTCGGTTGCTAAGGTAACCCCATGTGGTTGCTAGGCAGTTACCATAGTGATACTTATCAAGTCTCCTTGCCATCCTGATTGAAATAAATCAACCCAGAAGTCTCTCTGATTTTCTGGTGCAGAGATATGTGATTTGTTACTCGGTTGCTAGGGTAACCCCATGTGGTTGCTAGGCAGTTACAATAGTGATACTTATCAAGTCTCCTTGCCATCCTGATTGAAATAAATGAACCCAGAAGTCTCTCTGATTTTCTGGTGCAGAGATATAGTTATTGCTAAACGGTTGCTAGGGTACTCTGTTTAGTTGCTAGGGAGTGGCTTGACAGCTGCCAATCATGAAACTCCAAAGGCTGCTTGTCAGTATGAATGATATAAACCAACTCCCATGCCTCTGTGACATTCAGAATGGAAGATATCCCTCTATGGATTTTGGTTGTTAAGGTGCTCGACAATGGTTGCTAGCGAGGGGCTAGGAAGTGTTGAGGTGATTCATGATTGGCTGTTTGCTGCCCCGAGTCAAACGAGACCACCCTTGTGTTTCTATGACACTTCTATCCGGAGATATCCCTTTGATGTCTTTCATTAGAAGTCTATGGGAGTTGTTGCTAAGGTGCTTTAAATTGTTGCTAGGGCATGGCTTGATAGCTTCACAATGATCCCGAGAGACTGATTGGTCGTCTGAGTAAAATGAGCCCGCCCCCTTGTCTCTATGACACTGTGATCCAGAGCTATGTTCAATACAAAATATCTATGCAATGAGGGAGAGAGAGAGGGAGAGATGCAGGGCTGACAGGCCCTTTTTGTCTTTGTGTGTTCCCAAATTAATGACTTTAATGAGCCGGTTCTTTTGAATCTACAGTGTGAAACATACAGTGTGACCAGTGTAGTCTGATTCCCAAATTAATGACTCTAATGAGCCAGTTCTTTTGACTCTACAGTGTGAAACATACAGTGTGACCAGTGTAGTCTGATTCCCAAATTAATGACTCTAATGAGCCGGTTCTTTTGAATCTACAGTGTGAAACATACAGTGTGACCAGTTTAGTCTGATTCCCAAATGAATGACTCTAATGAGCCAGTTCTACAGTGTAGTGTTAAAAAAGTTTAACTTAGTTGCTAGATAGATAGATAGATAGATAGATAGATAGATAGATAGATAGATAGATAGATAGATAGATAGATAGATAGATAGATAGATAGACAGACACTCAGATAGATAGATATTTACTCTTAGATATATAGAGAGATAGATATAGATAGATAGATATTTATCCTCAGATAGATAGATAGATAGATAGATAGATAGATAGATAGATAGATAGATAGATAGATAGAGAGAGAGAGAGAGATAGATATTTACCCTCAGATAGATAGATAGATAGATAGAGAGAGAGAGAGAGATAGATATTTACCCTCAAATAGATAGATAGATAGATATTGACCCTCAAATAGATAGATAGATAGATATTGACCCTCAGATAGATAGATAGATAGATTGATAGATAGACAGATAGATGCTAGCACGTTTTTAGCATTTTTTAGCACTTCGCTAGGCGATGCTAGCATGTGTTAACATGATGCTATCACGTTTTTTAGCATGTTTTAGCACTTCGCTAGGCGATCCTAGCATGTGTTAGCATGATGCTAACACGTTTTTAGCATTTTTTAGCACTTCGCTAGGCGATGCTAGCATGTGTTAGCATGATGCTAGCACGTTTTTAGTATGTTTTAAAACTTCGCTAGGCGATGCTAGCATGTGTTAGCATGATGCTAGCACGTTTTTGCACTTCGCTAGGCGATGCTAGCAAGTTTTTAGCATGTTTTAGCACTTCGCTAGGCGATGCTAACATGTGTTAGCATGATGTTAGCACGTTTTAGCACTTCGCTAGGTGATTTTAGCATGATGCTAGCACATTTTTAGCTTGTTTTAGCATTTCACTAGTCAATGCTAGCATGTGTTAGCATGATGCTAGCACGTTTTTAGCATGTTTTAACATGTGGCTATGAAGATTTTAGGTCATTACTTTTTGGCTGCTTGATAAAATAAATCCTCTGAGGGAGAGAGAGAGAGGGAGAGAT